>NC_140994.1:198883401-199054030 GCF_052327205.1 Somniosus microcephalus | reverse complement strand
CTTGGCCCTAAACAGACAATACAACATAGCTGATTACCTGACCATGGTAAAGGATAACAAACTGAGAAGAACCTTGACAAGGTACAGACTTAGCGAACATTGCCTAGCGATCGAAAAAGGCAGACACAGGCAGACCAGGCTGCCAAGAGAGACAGGATATGCTCTCACTGCAGTCAGGGAGTAGTGGAGACAGAGATGCACTTCCTCACAGCCTGTGGAAAATATCAGGGCATCAGGGAGAATTTCTACCAAAAATTCTCACAAATATGCCCTGAATTCAGAAATCTGAATGACAACCAAAAACTCCCATTCCTACTGGGGGAGGAGAGAAGCTGTGTAACACTGGCGGCACACTATGTTACAGCTTGCCATGAACAGAGGGACAACCAGTAAACTAAGAAAAGAGTATATATAAACAATGCAAATGTATATTTATACACTCAGGGATATACCTGTTTATACACTGTATGAATAGAACTGCGTTTATGTGTTCAACCATAAATGTATTTTGATGCTTTGGCAACATAAGATGTACCTTATCATGCCAATAAAGCGATTTGAATTTGAATTTGAGAGAGAGAGAGACTGCTGGATTTAGTTCGGGATTAGCCTGGAGGAAGGCGGCGAGCTCTCCCTCCCTCTCCCACCCCTTCACTCTTTCCCGCCCTCACCCTCTCTCTCCCTGCCCCTCCCTCTCTTTGCCCCTCCCTCTCTCCTTGCCCCTCCCTCTCCCCTTGCCCCTCCCACTCTCCCCTCCTGCCCTCTCCTCTCCTCTCTCTCCTCCACCCCCTCCCCTCTCCCTTCTCTCCTCTCCCCTCCCCCCCTCTCCCCTCTCCTTCCCTCCCCCCTCCCCTCCCTCTCCCCTCTCCTTCCCTCCCCTCTCCCCTCCCTCCCTCCCCCTCCCTCCCTCCCCTACCCTCCTCCCCTCTCCTCTCCCCTCCCCCCTCTCCTCTACCCTCCCTCCTCCCCCCTCCCTCCTCCCCTCTCCTTCCTCTCTCCCCTCCCTCCTCCCCTCTCCTTCCTCTCCCTCTCCCCTCCCCTCTCCTCTCCCTCCCCTCGCTCCTCCCTCCTCTTCTCCCCTCCTCTCCCCTCCCCCCCTCTCTCTCTAGCGCCTCAGGCCCAGGCCGACTCACTTGAGCTGAGCTCCCACTGATGAGCTGTCGCTACGGCCCGCGGCCCTGGAGACACCGTGGGCGGCGTAGCGCCTGAGGCCCGGCCCGTGTCACCCGAGCCGAGTTCGCGCAGCGGCCCGCCACCCCGGAGACACCATGGGCGGCGTAGCGCCTGAGGCCCGGCCCGAGTCACGCGAGCTGAGCTCCCGCTCCGGCCGGCCACCGAACGTGAAGAACAAACACCCGCCTCACCCGTTAGCAACACGGCCAAACTAAGAATGGCCGCACGATAGCAAAATACTGGAGATGCTGGAAATCCGAAATAACAACAGAAAATGCTGGAAAAAACTCAGCAGGTCACGGATGTTGCCTGACCTGCTGAGTTTTTCCAGCATTTTCTGGGGTCTTTAATGGCTGCCACTCACCTCAGCAACGGCAGTTTGAAGGATTAGGCCTCGCCCACAAACGCCATGAAACGCCCCCCGTGATTGGTCAACCATCACGTCACTCAACGCTAATGAGCGGTAGGATTGGTCAACTGCTAATGAGCGGATTTTTTTCCGTTTTTTGTCTACTGTCCGAACAATTTTTGTCTGACCAAAAAGTAAATACACCTAGGAGACCCTCCTAATAATAACCTTTCTTTTGATATAACATATGTGTAGGTACGCTCTATAACTTTTGAGTGATGCCCGGACAGACAGAACTATCCTTTTATATATATAAAAAAGATAGATAGATGTATTGGCCTCAACTGTCTTCTGTGGTAGAGAATTCCACAGGTTCACCACTCTCTGGGTGAAGAAATTCCTCCTCATCTCTGTCCTAAATGGCTTACACCCTATCCTTAGACTGTGACCCCTGGTTCTGAGCTCCCCCGCCATCAGGAACAGCCTTCCTGCATCTAGTCTGTCCAGTCCTGTTAGAATTTTATAAGTTTTAATGAGATCCCCTCTCATTCTTCTAAACTCTAGCAAATATAGTAGTCAATATTGTAGTCAATCTGCCTGAATTCTGATTTTTCCTTTTTGACAAATTAAAATTAAGGGCATTTTTCATAATACACCAGTGTGTTGTGCAGTATTGTTTTGGCCTCAGTCCTCTATACAAGGCAGGAAGGAACTACCAACCTGCCCAGGAAACTGTGCTATCTATACATTTAAAGTACTACATTCAACTAAGCCTTAAATATCAATAAGGTGCTACTCTATTTCAAGAGTATGCTCAGTCCAAAGTGCTCAGCTACAACTTGTACTCTACATTTAATCTATCAAAACAGTACAATTGTCAAATTAGATTTTTAAAAAGCAGTTAAAATGATTACATATGAAAATGGAAACAAATGGGATTAGTACTTCTTGTTCTACTAGATCACCAAATTCTGCAGGCTAAAGGCTACTGTCCAAGCAATACCTTAATATCTTCTGGCCAGTCTTCCTCAGCTCGTTTTTCTTTAAGTCTTTTAAGGATTGTTTCTAATGTTGCTTCCATAGATGGCTTTTTCTCCTTCTCGGATGTTTCTTTATATACATCTCTTTGCTCATGTTCCAGACAAGAACCAAAGCTCTTTGGAAGAGTATTGCTGCGTGGGCGTGTTACAGGTAAAATTTCTAAATCATTTTCTGAAGTTTTATATTTTGCCTCTGTTATGAAAGTACAAAAGAAACATATTGGTGCTAATCTGCTCACTTGTTTACAGTTTACATATATGCACTCTGCCATTTGAATCACATCAAGCTCCAGTTTATAGTGACTGCTCATCACTTTGAACACATTGCATTAAAAATTTTGTACTTTGAATATTAACCATTACAGCAATAAACAAATTATTTTTCCTACTGATGCTGTGGGTGAGTTAGTTGTAGCAATCCTAGTTGGATGTGTAGAGTTTTTTTTTTAATCATAAGCTTATGTAGCTGCATTATAGATGTGGCCACATTGATCTTATAAAACTTCAGGCTTTGAATAATAAATGCAACTTTGTCCAATGTGGCTCACACCTCAAAAAATGGGACCCAATAAGCAGAGAAAGATGGTTAATACATTAAATTAGCAAAGACTAAAATAGAATTAGATAGAAATGACAGTTATTTCAATGAAAGTGGAACAGAATAGGAAAAGTATAAGGGAAAACAGGAAGATAAGTGCTACAAATTATATAAATCTATGTAATATATTCTCCAGCCTGGTAATAAGGTAGACAGGAGGAATGGGCATTCAGGGTGGAAGCTGCAAAACATGGTTGGAAAACACAGGATGAGTGCTTGGCTGGGGGACAGCAGGAGGGACTGCTGGGTAGGCATGGATGTTTAAAGTAAGAGGGGAAAGGCATAGGCACTCAGGACAGTTGAGGGGTAAGAGATTTTAAGGGAATTGAAGTGTGTAAGTCTTCAAATATATAACTATATGATCACATTAAAAGTTTTGCATATGTGCACACTTAAAAGGAAGTGTAACATTTCCTGCAACACTATTTATTTCATGATTTTCTATTAGCCATGCTACTGATGCAATGCTTGAAGTTCCCGATTCATTTCAATGGAGAAGATATGGTGTTCATTTAGTCCTCCTTTCTAAATCTCACAGCTGTGTGGCACTGTAGCATTAATTTTTCCATGAAACGTACCTCTGATCGACTGCAAAAGATGAGTTGATATGGCCCGCCCAACTGCAACTCCCAAACCCATTGGTCCCACTATTTCCCCCTGCTTCCTGTTGCTCCACAGCAACCACTGCAGCTGGCGACTCCAAGCTTAGGGCCTTTCACACCTGTCTTCCCCCCCACCTGATGCTCACATCAGACCATGGTCTACACTTCCCACATCTGATTTCCTCTTTCCCACTCCCATCTTCCTCAGGGTTTCTGAACTCAGGCCAACCATCCCATTCCATTCTGCCACCTTCTGAAACCTTCCCAACACAACTTCCCATCTTTTGTACAGATTCAGCCTTCCCTCTCTTTCCTGCCCAACTACAGTCTTTTCCCCCACCCGATGCATTCACTTCAAAACAACAACAACTTGTATTTATATTGCACCTTTAACATAGTAAAACGTCCCAAGGCACTTCACCAGAGAGTTAGCAAACAAAATTTGACACCAAGCCACACAAGGAGATATTAGGGCAGATGACCAAAAGCTTGGTCAAAGAGGTAGGTTTTAAGGAGCATCTTAAAGGAGGAAAGAGAGGTAGAGAGGCGGAGAGGTTTAGGGAGCAGATGAGCTGAGGCAGGGCGGAGTCAGGCGATGTTACAGAGGTGGAAGCAGGCGGTCTTAGTGATGGCACGGATGTGTGGTCGGAAGCTCATCTCAGGGTCAAATACAACACCAAGGTTGCAAACAGTCTGGTTCAGCCTCAGACAGTTGCCAGGGAGAGGGATGGAGTCGGTGGCTAGGGAACGGAGTTTGTGGCGGGGACCAAAGACAATGGCTTCAGTCTTCCCGATATTTAGTTGGAGGAAATATCTGCTCATCCAGTACTGGATGTCAGACATAAAAACAGAAAATGCTGGAGATACTCAGGAGGTCAGGCAGCATCTGTGAAGAGAGAAACAGAGTTAACGTTTCAGGTCGATGACCATTCGTCAAAACTGGAAAAAAGCAGGAAATGGAACAGATTCTTAAGCAAGTGTAGGAGCTGGGAAAGGGGGGAGGTGATGAAAGAACAAAAGGGAAGGTCTGTGATAGGATAGAAGGCAGGAGAGGTTAAGAGACATCGAGCTATTCAAGGCAAAAGGAGATGGTAATGGGACAGGTTAAGAAACAAAGGATGGCTCCAGATGAAGTGTAAATTGCGCTGGCAGAATGAAAGACAGCTGCCATGTGGGAGAGAAGAAAAGAAAACAAACAAAAAAAAGTGGTGGAAAAAAAAGATGGGGCCGAGGTTATGGTCTGAAATTGTTAAACTCTATGTTGAGTCCAGAAGGCTATAAAGTGCCTAACCGAAAGATGAGGTGCTGTTCCTCGACACAAGTAGTCTGTCAATTTAGAGGCAGTGGAGAGGGCGAGAAAGGTGGTGGTGAGATAGAGCTGGGTGTCGTCAGCGTACATGTGGAACCCGACATCGTCTTTTCGGATGATGTTGCCGAGGGGCAGCATGTAGTTGAGAAATAGGAGGGAGCCAAGGGTAGACTCTTGCTGGGATTATGGTTCCAACTGGGTACTGGCTTTCCTAACTCTGGAGAAGTCCCTGTTATTTAAATTCCAAACTTTTTAAGCAAAGCTGAGGGACGAGGACAACTTGAAGCCTTACACACTTCATTCCCCCCACCTCTTTTATCCCTCAACTGTCCTGGGTTCCCATCCCTTTCCCTTCTCACCTTAAACATCTATGTCTCCCCACCAGTTCCTCCTACCGCCCCATCCCCCAGCTAAGCACGCATCCTGCGCTCGCCAATCATTATTTTGCAGCTTCCACTCTGAATACCTCTCCCTCCTCTCCACATTACTACCAGGCTCGGGAACCCCTCCTAGTCTCACCACATGCAACACCCATCCCCCAAGTAATACCTAAACCTAGGACTTTCCCATAAATGCTAAACCCCATGAATTGTCGTCGCCCCCCCCACCCCCCCCACAATTGCTATACACCTGCTACTGACCTGGATTTGTGAACATCCTCCCACTATCTTCCTGTGTATCCTGAGCTTTAAGGAAGGTAGATGAAAATTAATTAAATAAGTAAAAGGACATAATCATTAAGGCCGCTCATTTATGATTTTCACAGAAACAGAGCTTTTGAATTTTATCCCGAAGCAATGCTATAAATCCCAGAATATCATGCAATAAAAATTCATGGTCACCATGAATCAATGACCCTGATAATACATTGTGCATTATATGGCATAATGATACAATAATAAAACAGCAGATCCTATGACTCCCATGGGATATATTAGTTATAAAATTCCTGGTCGCTTGACACATCTGTCACACACCAAATGTCCCACCATATAAATGCAAAGCGGGAGACAGTCGTTAACGTGGTACCTGAAATTTATAAGCATCTTCCGATCTGTAAAATTCCCTCACCCCACAATTGAACTCCAACCATTTCCTTGTGTCCTTCCCCTTCTAACCCAACTTCATTCTGTATCCATCCCTGCAAAGTACTCAGCCAAATTACTTACAACTGCACTTTCTAAATAAAAAACTCCCGAGCATTTGGCCCTCCATTATCCACAACACTTCTGCAGCCGTCTATTTCCTTAACCATTTGCTTATGACCACCTTTGATGCCCTTGTCCCCAGCAAACCCTTGGTTTTCTCCCATTCCAGTGATCTTAATCTTTGGCCCTCCATTGAACACTCTACATCTTACATCTGTAGCAGTCAATTTGCTCACTCCCTCACTTTGGTCATTTCCCCTGATGTGGCCACAATCTTCTCTCCCTGAAGACCAAGGGATGCAAACTTGAGGGTAGCTAGCAAACAAATAGTTTAGCCATCCGTCACCAGATCCAGCTGGACCAATAAAAGCGTCATCACGTCGCACTTTCCTCTCCTCTGACAAAATCCCACACTACTCGAGAATCACCCTAGAGACCAAAAAATAACCCCCGGCTTCTTTTCTCCATTAATGTCTCATTAAAACCACTCACCCTTGCCCCTTTATCCATTCAGCTGCCTCTGCTGCTACTCCTTGCCTACCAAGTCAAGCTTCCCTCCAGGCTCTCTCCTTAGCCTGAACCTGCGTCTTTCTCCAGTTTACCTCCTCTCTTCCCTCAAGCCCTCTCTGACCTCATCTTGCCCATGCTCAACTCCTGCTCCCTTGACCCCATTCCCACTAAACTCCTGACCACTCAATTTCCCTTCCTGGATCCATGCTAGCTGATATTGTAAATGGTTCCTTCTCTTTAGGCATTGTCACCCTGCCTTTTAAAACAACTATCATCGTCCATCCTCAAAATACTTAGCCTTGACCCCTCTGTCTGATCAAACGACCGCCCCATGTCCAACCTCCCAAATCCACGCCCATCTTTTCTGCAGCTCCTTGTTTCAATGTTTTCAATCAGGATTCCATCCCTGCCACAGCACTGAAGTCACAAATCACATCATCTGTGACTATGGTGCATTATCCCTCTGTCTTCCTGCAGCCTTTGACACAGCTGGCCACAACTCATTTGTCCAACACCTTACCTCTGTTGTCCAGCACAGTGAGACTGCCATTGCTTGGTTCCATTCTTAACTGTTTGATTGTAACCAGAGCGCCTCTCGCAATGGGTTCACTTCCCACCCCTGTACCATTGCTACCAGAGCCCTCAAGCATCTAACCTTGGTCCCCCTCTTCCTCATCTACATGCTGCCCCGTGGCAACATTATCTGCAGACATGGGTCAGCTTACACATGTACACCGATGATACCCAGCTCTACCTGTCCACCACCTATCTGTAATTCTCCACGGCTTCTGTTTTGTCAAAAAGCTTGCCCAATATCCTGTCTTTGATGAACCACAATATCCTCCAGTTAAATTCTGTACGCACACCACTGATTCCACCCACCCCCCCGTGGCCAATTTCTTGGACAAACCAGTCTTCGTAATCTCAGCATCCTATTCGACCCTGAGTTAAGCTTCCAGTCTTATATACTCTCTAACACAAACTGTGTCTGCTTCTACCTCCATAAAATTGCCTGCCTCTCTCTCAGCCTATATGCTGTTGAAACCGCCATCCATGCTTTTATCACCTCCAGTTGCAACTTTTCCAATGCTATACTGGCCAGTCTCCTATTCACCACTCTAAGCTTCAGTTCATCAAAAACTCTGCTGCCTGTACCTTATCCTGTTCCAAGTCCCAATCACCCATCACCTGTGTTCTTGCTGAGCTACCAGTCCCACAACACATCAAATTTTTAATTATCATTCTATTTCAATCCCTAAATAGCCTTTCTACTCCCTATCTCTATTATCTCTTCCAGCCATACAACACCTCCCAAACACTCCAATCCTCTGACTCTAGCCTTTTGTGCATCCCCATCTCCCTTCACTTCATCATTGGTAGCCATACCTTCAGCAATCTAGACTGCTACACTCTGGAATTCCCTTCCTAATCCTTCTGCTTCTCCAACTCCCTCTCTTCCTTTGAGGCCCTCCTTAAAACCCACCTCTTTGACCAAGCTTTTGGTCACCCCTCCTAATATCGCCTTTCTTTGTCTCAATGTCCATTTTTACCTGCTTACGTCTGTGAATGCCTTGGGATATTTCCTACATTAAAAAGGTGCTATATAAATGCAAACTATTGTTGATTTACTGGGGCGGTGTTTACATAACAATTACATTTTGTAGACTTCGAAACAGCTGAGCAGCAGAATACTATGACATGCGGTTACAATGCGTTACACTGCTTTTCTTTTAAGTCCATCACCTGACTTAACTTGAGCAACACCAAAGCAGATCCACTATTAATAGAAAAAGAAAGCTACTCCTGACAGCAGAGTATCTTAAAACTATTGGGGTTTGTTTTAGTATCGCATGAACTAAAAGGAAATCCGGCTAGCTGAGTGAGTTGAAGTGCTCGGGCCTACCAGCAGTGTTATGTTTTAAATTTCAGAGACTTAAAAAAGGCATAGTCTTCATAGCAAAGTATTTACATAGGATTACATAGGATATACGGCACAGAAACAGGCCATTTGGCCCAACCAGTCCATGCCGGTGTTTATGCTCCACTCGAGCCTCCCCCAGTCTTTCCTCATCTAAATCTATCAGCATAACCCTCTATTCCCTTCTCCCTCATAGGTTTGTCCAGCCTCCCCTTAAATGCATCTATACTATTCGCTTCAACCACTCCCTGTGATAGCGAGTTCCACATTCTCACCACTCTTTGGGTAAAGAAGTTTCTTCTGAAATCCCTATTGGATTTCTTGGTGACTATCTTATATTGATGGCCTGTAGTTATGCTCCTCCCCACAAGTGGAAACGTTTTATGAAGGGGAAGTCATGTTTGACAAATTTGCTGGAGTTCTTTAAGTAACATATAGGGTGGACAAAGGGGAACCAGTGGACATAGTGTATTTAGACTTCCAAAAGGCATTTGACAAGGTGCCACACAAAAGATTATTGCTTAAGATAAAAAATCACGGGATTGGGGGTAATATTCTGGCATGGATAGAGGATTGGCTATCTAACAGAAGGCAGAGAGTTGGGATAAATGGTTCATTCTCAGACTGGCAATCAGTAACTAGTGGTGTTCCGCAGGGGTCAGTGCTGGGTCCCCAGCTCTTTACAATCTATATTAACGATTTGGAGGAGGGGACCGAGTGTAACATATCAAAGTTTGCAGATGATACGAAGATGGGAGGGAAAGTAGTGAGTGAGGAGGACATAAAAAACCTGCAAGGGGACATCGACAGGCTAAGTAAGTGGGCAGAGATTTGGCAGATGGAATACAATACTGGAAAGTGTGAGGTTATGCACTTTGGCAGGAAAAATTGTAGAGCAAGTTATTATCTTAATGGCAAGAAACTGGAAAGTACTGCAGTACAAAGGGACCTGGGGGTCCTGGTGCACGAAACTCAAAAGGTTAGTATGCAGGTGCAGCAAGTGATTAAGAAGGCCAATGGAATGTTGGCTTTCATTGCTAGGGGGATAGAATATAAAAATAGGGAGGTATTGCTTCAGTTGTACAAGGTATTGGTGAGACCACACCTGGAATACTGCATACAGTTTTGGTGTCCATACTTAAGAAAAGACATACTTGCTCTCGAGTCAGTACAAAGAAGGTTCACTCGGTTAATCCCGGGGATGAGGGGATGGACATATGAGGAGAGGTTGAGTAGATTGGGACTCTACTCATTGGAGTTCAGAAGAATGAGAGGCGATCTTATTGAAACATATAAGATTGTGAAGGGGTTGGATCGGGTGGATGCGGGGAGGATGTTCCCGATGATGGGTGAAACTAGAACTAGGGGGCATAGTCTTAGAATAAGGGGCTGCTCTTTCAAAACTGAGATGAGGAGGAACTACTTCACTCAGAGGGTGGTAGGTCCATGGAATATGCTGCCCCAAAAAGCTGTAGAAGCTACATCATTACATAAATTTAAAACAGAAAAAGAGAGTTTCCTAGAAGTAAAGGGAATTAGGGGTTACGGGGAGCGGGCAGAAATTTGGACATGAGTCTAGGTTCGGATCGGACATGGCCCTGTGGGTAGCGGAGCGGGCCCAGGGGCCGTGTAGCCTGATCCTGCTCCTATTTCGTGTGTCTAATTCTGTTAGATTTAGGAGATGGTTCTGTGATAGTAGATTGGCGGTTAGGATCAGATCAGCCATGATCTTATTGAATGGCAGAGCAAGCTCGAGGGGCCGATTGGCCTACTCCTGCTCCTATTTCTTATGTTCTTATTTGCTCTGTATCCACTCTATCAAAACCTTTCATAATTTTAAAGATCTCTATTAGGTCACCCCTCAGCCTTCTTTTTTCCAAAAAGAAAAGAGACCCAGCCTGTTCATCCTTTCCTGATATGTATACCCTCGCATTTCTGGTATCACCCTTGTAAATCTTCTCTGCACCCTCTCCATTGCCTCTATATCCTTTTTATACTATGGCAACCAGAACTGCACGCAGTACTCCAAGTGTGGTCTAACCAAGGTTCGGTACAGGTTTAGCATAACTTCCCGACTTTTCAATTCTATCCCTCTGGAAATAAACCCTACTGCTTGGTTTGCATTTTTAATGGCCTTGCTAACCTATGGCACAACTTTTAGTGATTTGTACTCCGAGATCCCTTTGTTCCTCTACCCCACCTAGACTCGCACCCTCCAAGTCCAAAGATGTGCGGGTTAGGTTGATTGGCTATGATAAATTGACCCTTAGTGTTAGGGGGATTAAATACGTGGGGTTACGGGGATGGGGTGGGATATGTGTTGGTGTAGGGGTTACGGGGATCGGGTGGGATATGTGTCGGTGCAGGCTCGATGGGCCGAAATGGCCTCTATCTGCACTGTGGGGTTTCTGTGATTCTGTGAAGTGATAAGTGACCTCCCTATTCTTCCTACCAAAATGTAATACCTCACATTTGTCTGTGTTGGAACTTCATTTGCCAATTATTTGCCCATTTTGCAAGTTTATTTATGTCCTCCTGTAATTTGTTGCAGTCCTCCTCAGTATTGCCTATCCCCCCAAATTTGGTATTTGAACAACTTTTATGATAAGCAATGACATCAAAAGTGACCTGATGAACTTTGGCAATTTTTGTATTATATTATGTGCTTGTAATTAAAAAGGTTTGTCAAACACATTTTCA
This sequence comes from Somniosus microcephalus, assembly GCF_052327205.1. Lineage (NCBI taxonomy): Eukaryota > Metazoa > Chordata > Chondrichthyes > Squaliformes > Somniosidae > Somniosus > Somniosus microcephalus. The sequence continues at coordinate 199,042,683 of NC_140994.1, read as the reverse complement.
TGAAGATGGTCTGCATTTCAATTTCCCAGCATATAGTTTTCAACTTCATATTTATAATGGAGATATGAACTAGCAAAATTACAAACACATACAACAGACATGATTCATTGCAACCCTGAAAAAATTAAATAGGGTCTTTACCTTTTAACTGCTTGCGTAACTTGACCAGTTCATTCATCCATTTCAAAACCTTTGGATTTGCTACTTTGTCACTGTGGGATGGCTGAAAAACAATACCACATTTTGACATTAAATGCAGCATTAACACACAAAGATGTAATATGTCATATCAGAAATTATGACTGCTGAAAGTTCAAGCAGTTAACTGGTTATTTTGCCTTTTATGATTTAGTTATTAAAGCTTGTATTGAAGCAGTATCGTACTCTTTTCTATGAAACCACATAATCTAGGCTGACACTTCAGCACAGTACTGAGGGAGTGCTGCACTATCAGAGGAGCTGCCTTTCAGACAAGACGTTAACCACGGGCCCGACTTTCTTCTCATGGACATAAATAGAAGCAAGGGAGTTCTCCCAGTGTCTAGGTCAACATTTGTCCCTCATTTAACACCACTAAAAAAAAATTATCTGGTCATTTATCTCAATGCTGTTTGTGAGACCTTGTGTGCAAATTGGGTGCCACATTTCCCTACATTATAACAGTGACTACACCTCAAAAAGTACTTCATTAGCTGTGAAGCAATTTGAGATGTCTTGCTTTCAAAAAGCTATTTTGGTGTGCTTTTAATTTTTATTTTGTATCCAAATTCAAATATGAGTTATTTTATTAAAAAAATGTGTCATTGATTATTGTTGTACAATGTACCTATAGAAACAATTTGATTTCTTATAGCGCCTTCGAATGTAAAAAAATAAATCCTAAAGCACTTCACAGACGAGTTATCAAAAAAAGTGCCGAGCCAAAGGAGGAGATATTCAGAGGGGAATGATGAAAAGATTGGTTAAAGTCAAGGAGCATAGGGACGTGAAGGGGTTTACCGAGTGAATTCCAGACGTGGGGTCCAGGTGGTTGAAAGCACAGTTGCTAATGGTGAGATGAAGGGGATGGGCATACACAAGAGCCCAGAGTCAGAGGAATGGAGAGATCGGCTGGGGTGGTTGTGGGTTGCTGGGCTGAAGGAGAGTATAGACATGAGATGGGTCGATGCCATGAAGGGATTGAACAACAAGGATGAGAATTCTACATTTGAGGTGGTGGGGGATGGGGTGATGGACGAGTGGGATTTGGTGCACTCAGCTTGGGTTGGAATACAACGGCGAGACTGCAAACAATCTGATTCAGCCTAAGGTTTTGCGGGTCGGGGGTCGGAATTAACTGCAAGTGTATGAAGTTTGTGGAAGTTGACCGCATGTCTGAAAATGAAGTCGCCCAGGGGCAGTAGATGAGGGGGAGGAGGGGCCAAGGAGAGGTTCTTGAGTACTCTGAAAGTAACGGCGCAGGGATTGGTAAGAGAGCCATTGCTAGAGACGCTTTGGCTACAATCAGATAAGCAACAATGGAACTAAGCAAATAAGTCCCACCAAGTTGGACAGTGGAAGAGAGGTGTTGGCAGAGGATGGTATTATCAACTGTTGCATGAAGGTTGAGGGGCACAAGGGGAAAATGCATCAGTCACAGAGAATATCATTTGTGACTTTTGTTAGGGTCATGTCGGCGCTGTGGCAGTGGCGGAAACTTGACTGGAGAGATTCAGAGTAGTGGGAAAGATGGCCATGGATTTGGAAAGTGACAACATGTTCAAGGACTTGAGGAAAAGGGAGGTTGGAGATGGGGCAGCAGTTTGCAATGACATGGGGGTTGAGGGTGGGTTTTTTGAGCAGGGGTTGATGGCGGCAGTTTTGAAAGGGATGGGGTCAATACACGAGGAGAGGAAACCATTTATAATGTTATCTAGCATGCGGCCAGGAAGGGAAGTTGGGTGGTCACTAGTTTAGTGCACATGTCGTCAAGAGAGGAGAGTCTCATGAGTGAGATAAGCTCAGAGGGGGCTTGGAGGGAGATGGGAGATAAACTAGAGAGGGGTGGGGGCAGCAAGGAGTGTCAATCTTAGTGACAAAGAAATACACAAGCTCCTTGAATTTGCTGGAGATAAGAAAGGGGCAGGGGAGTGGCAGGGCAAAGGCATTTAAGGAGACAGCTGGTAGTGGTTTATATTTGCTCTCTGGGATGATCTTGTAGTAGCGGGAGGGTTTTGCAGAGGAAGGAGGCCTGGTGGTGCTTGATTTGTGGCTCGATATCAAATTTTGTTTGTAACGGTCCTGTGAAGTGCCTTGGGACATTTTACTCTGTTAAAGGCGCTATACAACTACAAGTTATTGTTGTTGTTGTTGATTTGGTACAGCCAGATCTGGTGATGCATGGCTAAACCAGTTTTGCGCTAGGTACACAAGTCTACAACCCTTGGACATCAGGAAGCAAACATGGGGGCCACCGCATGGGCCAGGGCGAGGGGGTGGTTAAGTAAATCAACTGTTAGATGTAGCGTGGTCGATGGAGGGCCAACAATTAGGAAGTTGGGGTTTGAATGAGAAGCTGTAAGCGCCTTGGAAACATCATTTCACTGAGCGAGTGGTAAATCTGCAGAGCATTCTCCCTAGGGAGACGGTGGAAGCAGGTAATGTTGATTCATTCAAAGGTAAATTAGATAGGTTTCTTTCAGAAAATAATATTTTGGGATACAGTATGTGAGTAATTTGAAACAGGATATATGATAAGTATAGCATGCTTGGGAGGAACAGGTGACTTTGGAACTATGGTTCCACAGGAACAGGAGTAAGCTATTCAGCCCCTTGAGCCTATTCTGCATGGCTGATCTGTATCTCAATTCCATTTACCTGCCTTTGATACCCATACCTAATAAAAATCTGTTGATCTCACTCTTGAAAATTATACTGACCAAGCATCCACAGCCCTTTTGGGGAAAGCATTCCAGATTTCCAGTAACTTGTGTGTGAAAGATTGTGCCCCCTCGTTCTGGATTGTCACACCAGAGGAAATAGCTTCTCTGTATCTACCCCATCAAATCCTTTACCATTTTAAACACCGCTCATCCATCTAAACTCAAGGGAATACAAACCAAGTTTATGCAACAGTGCGTCTCAATTTAACCCTTTAAATTCCAGTATCATCCTGGTGAATCTGCACTGCACCCCCCTCCAAGACCAACAAATCTTTCCCAGGTTGTGGTGCCCTAAACTGACTGCAGTACTCCAGATGTAGTCTGACAAAGGCTCTGTACAACTGATGCATCACTTCCTCACTTCTGTATTCCAACCCCCTTGAGATAAAGGCCAACATTCTACTAGCCTTTATGATTACTTTTCGTAACTGCACACTAGTGATTTGTGTAGATGTACACCTAAATCACTATGCGCCTCTGCCCATTAAGAAAATATTTTGATTTGTTTCTCAGATACAAAGTGGATGACCTCACACATTAAACTGCATCTGCCATTTGTTTCGTCCACTCAATTAGTCTGTCTGAGTCCCTTTGTAACTTTCCACTCCCACCTATACAACTTGCTGTGCCTCCTAACTTAGTGTTATCACCAAGCTTCAATATACATGCTCTATTCCTTCATCCAAGCCAGTTAAATATGGTGGAATGCTGTGGCCCCAGTACAGATCCATGGGTAACACCACTTGTCACCTCCCACCAATCAGAGCATGCTCCCTTTCATCCCTGCTTTCTGTCTCTTACCTCCCAACCAATTATCAACCCACGTCACAAGGATACCTCCAATTCTGTGCACGTGCATTATTGATTAATCTCTTGTGTGGAATCTTATGAAATGCCTTCTAAAAATCAATATAGACAACATCCATGGATACTCCCCTATCTAACATGACTTCCTCAAAAAAATCAACTAGATTAGTCAGACATGACCTACCCTTCACAAACCCCATCTAAACTTTACAACAAACTAAATAAACTAACTATGGCACCACAGAAAGGGACAATGATGACCTTGCATTCCTGCATGATGTGGGAGTTTCGAGCACCAGGTGTAGACTCCAACAATCACACCTGGGTGTCCTTGTACATGAATTACAGAAAGTCAACATGCAGGAACAGCAAGCAATTAGGAAAGCAAATGGTATGTTAGCCTTTATTACAAAAGGGATTAGAGTACAAGAGTAAAGAAGTCTTACTACAATTAAGTAGGGCCTTGGTGAGACCACACCTGGAGTACTGCGTACAGTTTTGGTCTCCTTACTGAAGGATATATTTAGAGGGAGTGCAACATAGGTTTACTAGACTGATTCCTGGGATGAGGGGATTGTCGTATGAGGAGAGACTGAATAGATTAGGTCTATATTCCCTATGGGGGAAAATTTGGTTGCTTTGGGCCTCCCGTTAGCAACAAGCGCCCGGCCGCGGCGCCGCCAACACCGCCCACAAAATTCAGCGCGAGGTTAGCGGCGGCGGTAAGCGTTAGTGCCCCGTGGCGCTGTGCCACCGGTGATGACGTCATCGCCGTGCGCAGCGCCCTGCTCGCGTCCCGGCCGCAATCTTCGGTAGCGCCCCCTGACTTTCCGCCAGACGCTATGGCCAACGGGGTCAGGGGGGCCTACCTGTGGCCGGGGCGGCGCTAATTAAAGGCGAGGTGCCGGGCGGCCATTTTTGTTGCGGGCCGCCTGCCAGCACCTGCCCCCGTTGCCGTCCCCGACCTCCTCTGCAGCCCCCCCCGCGGAGTGCCGGCTGCGCGCCGTGAGCGCCGGTCTCCTTTGCCGGCACTCCGATCCCTGGTGGCCCAGCTGGGCCCCGGGTTGCACTGCGCAAGGCCCCTCCCCTTTAAGAAGGGGAGGAAGGCCTGCAGTACCGTGGTGCGACATGCTGCAGCGCGTGGCGCTGCGGCAGGTAGCACTGTGATATTCCCTCGCAGCACCCAAAGAGGGAGGCGGGGCGCTTCTAGTAGCACCCTGCTTCCCTCTTGGGGCGCTACCGATGAATTTCGGCCACGGGGGCGCTAATTTTTTTGGGGCGCTAAAAGTAGCGAAGTTAGAGCTCCAAAGGTGGCACGACTCAATTTTTCCCCTCTAGAGTTTAGAAGAATGAGAGGTGATCTCATTGAAACATAAAATTCTTAAGGGAGTTGACAGGGTAGATGCTAGGAGGATGTTTCCCCTGGCTGGGGAGTCTAGAACTATAGGTCACAGTCTCAGAATAAGGGGTAGGCCATTTAAGACTGAGACTTGGGGGTACAGGTTCACAGAACATTAAAAGCAGCACCTCCGGATGATGAGGCTTTGAGAAAAAGCTAATTGTATTCTATTAGGTAAATTCTGAAGTGGTTGAGAGCGAGCTGCGTGATATTGTAATGGATAAACGGAAAACTTTTGATAAATTAGTTAAGCGAAGGGCCTGACGGCATACATCCTAGGATTCTGAAGGAGTTGAGGGAGGAAATTGCATAGTCTTTATTGAGCGCAGATATGCTCTTAAGGACTGGAAAGTGGTATCCATTTTTTTTTTTTTAAAAAGGGAGACAGCTAATCTAGCTAATTACATGCCAGTTAGCTTAACATCTATGGTAGGGAAATTTCAGAATCTTTAACTAAGGATAAAATCTAGATAGAGAAAATAGTAGCAGCCAACACAAATTTCAAAAGGGACAAATGTGCACATCAAACTTCATAGAATTCTTTGAAGAGGTAATTGACATGGCAGATGGGGGAAAAACAGTGGCGGTGCACATGGACTTTACAAAAGCCTTTGGCAGTGCACCACATGGGAGGTACCAACTAGAGAATATTAATGGCTAGGATAGGGAATTAGGGGGAGGATTAGCAAAAATTTGTTAGAGTAGGAGGTAAGAGCAGTTTTTCCAGAGTGGTTGGAAGTCGGTAGTGGTGTCCCTAATTGTATTCTAGGTTTTATCTCAGGGAGGTATTGAGCCTATATAAAAACTCCATAAGAACTCAATTAGAGTACTGTGTGCAGTATTGCACTCCACACTATAGTAAGGATATGGAGGCTTTGCCAAGGGTACAGTGCAGATTCACTAGGATTCTGCCTGACATAAGGAAATAGAAATACAAAAAATATATAAAAATTGGGTCTTTTTTCATTAGAACAATGCAGATTAAAGGACGCTATAATGGAAGTGTTTAAAGTTATGAAAGGATGGGACAGGGTAGATAGAAGCAGACTTTCTCCAGTAGTGGACTGTTCAAGAATGAGGAGCCATAGATGCCAAATTCAATGCAAGAGATTTACAAGAGAGGGCAGAGAAACTTCTTTACACAGAGTTATGAGGCTGTGGAATTCACTTCCAGGGTTAGTGCTTAAGGCAGAAACCATGTCGGCATTCAAGATTAGATTGTATAGGTGGATGAAGGAAAAGGGGTTGAAGGGATATGGGAACAGGGTGGGTAAATGTGATGAGAAGTATTTGCTCTTGTGGAGGGTAAACACAGAGACTGGTTGGATCAAATGGCCTGTTCGTGTTGTAAGTTCTATGGATTTCTATTTAGTCCAAGGGAGCAGTGGAGGATGCAGGGACCGGGACGGGAAGGAGGATAACGAGGGTAGTCCTCCGCAGGCCTGCTGGGCGGGAGAGTTAGCAAGAGGAGGATGGGGCAGTTGCTAATAAGGACAGAGTGACTGGTGCCTTGATGCACCCTTCGGAGAATGTCAAGAGAGCATAACTGTGGGCTTATTCACAAAATTTTCAATCTGGGACAGTGTCAGGACAGTATGAAGGCAGAGGAGTAGTGAAGGGTCAAGGAAAGGATTTTGGGGGGGGGGGGGGGGGGGGGAGGGGCAAAAAACCGGAGATGGGAGAAATGAGAGATGCCATGACTGGGTGACTGGAATGGGCACAGTTGGGAAGAGTGCAGTTTCTCGTGTCCAGTTACTATAGTGCAAACATAACTTCAACCATGAAGTGGGGCCCTAAGGAAAGCACTACCTGAAGCAGAAAACAAGGGAGCTTCTGAGGAACACCTAAATCGGAAATGCAGAGAGACACGGAAAATATCAGGTCCCAAAGTCCAGCTGAAGGATCAAATCTCTGGTAATGGAGCAGAAGGGAGGCCCGACACTAATGAAAGCAAGTAGATTTATACGGGAAAATTTGTTTGAGGAATTTCTAAGCTGGAATAAGTAAACTGATGGGAAAGTTTAGTGGTTCTGTCAACCTTGATTTATAGCCCCAATTTTAACTCGGGACACGAGTGCAGCATGTTGCGGGGGGGGGGGGGGGGGGGGGGAATCAAGCTTGCACGGACGTGCTGGCATGAGACCTGGGCTATTTTAACCCCTGATCCTCATTACCAATTGAGTGATGGGCTGCTCCCCTGATCGTTTTGGAAATCAGGCAACCCATCCACCCGCCGTAAGCAATTTCTGGTGCGACTATCTAGGCGTATTTAAAGAGGGGATGCACCTCTTAAAGTGAGGTTGCATTTCCTGCTTGGATTTTTGATTGTCTAATTTGGAAAGATTTGTTTGTTACTGATAAGAGTAGAAGGTCTGTCCCCCACTTTTTTGATGCCTCCCTGGAGGTACTAATAGAAAAAGTGTGGGCAAGGAAGGGAGTCCTCTTGCCTGTAAGCCGCAAAAACATTCCCAAAGCCACAGTTATGCGAGAGTAGACAGAGGTGACTGACAGGATCAGTGCCACCAGCATCACCACCAAGCTATGGTTTCAATGTAGAAAGAAGTTCATATAGCGCCTTTATCGTAATAAAATGTCCCAAGGCGCTTCACAGGAGTGTTATATAAAAAAAATTTTGACACCGAGCCATATAAGGAGATGTTAGGGCAGGGGACCAAAAGTTTGGTCGAAGAGGTAGGTTTTAAGGAGCGTGGAGTGATTTAGGAAAGGAATTCCAGAGCTTAGGACCTAGGCAGCTGAAGACATGACAGCCAATGATGGAGCATTTAAAATTGGAGATGTTCAAAAGGCCAGAATAGGCGGAGCGCAGAGGTCCAGGGGGATTATAGGGCTGGAGGCGATTACAGAGATGAGGAGCAAGGCCATGGAGGAATCTGAAAACAAGGATGAGAATTTTAAAATTGAAGCGTTGCTTAAGTGGGAGCCAATATAGGTCAGCGAGCACAGGGGAAGACGGGTGAGCGGGACTTGGTGCAAGTTAGCACATGGGCAGCAGAGTTTTGGATGACCTCAAGTTTATGGAGGGTCGAACTAGGGAAGCCGGCCAGGAGTGCATTGGAATAGTCAAGTCTAGAGATGATAAAGGCACAGATGAGGGTTTCAGCAGCAAAGTTGAGGTAAGGGCGGAGACGGGCGATATTACGACCTCAAGAACAGCAAGGCTAAGTACACATCATCTCTTCAGCTCTCCCTGCAGCTCCTCACATCACACCTTTCCCACACCATTCTTAACAAGCGCATCACCTCCATCACATCCTTCAACACACAATTACAAAGGCACAATGCTGTTTCTCATTTCAAACTCATCTCATCCATTATTCTCTTCACACCACATGATAACAGCATTCTCTTCTCACATCCTACCACTTGCACAACCCCAAATCCTTCCACCACTTCTTCCTTACTTTACAGTACATACTTCTCTTTATATCCATCACCTCTCCATCCATATATCTAGCTTCTCCAGCACTCCACACATCCACTATATGCACAAGGCCCACACATCTCCACTTACCTTTTCAACAGTCATTCACTAACTCACCCTCAACTTTCTGTAGAGCAAAACAGCAATACAGGTAGACTATCCTTTATCCGCACTTCTGAAAACCGAAAACCGAAAGTTTTTTTGCGGAGCGTAAGTCGTGCACACGACATAACCAGAGTGGCGCCAAACATGACCCGACGCGGCCGATGCTTTTCTGACCTGATTTGTGGGCCAGCTTAGCATAGGAGTCAGCCGATATCCGGCTTTCCCACAACTGGCGGCGGCAGTCGAGCCCCAGACCCCCGCTAAGTCAAGGAATTCAGATACGGAGCAGGGGGAGCTGTAAACAGACTGGGAGCAGCAGCACAGAGAAGCAGGAAGGGGAATGAGACACGGAGCAGTCGCAAGAGGTAGCCTGAACTTTTAAAATTTATATTAAATACAAATACTAATTACCAAATTAATTTAATGTTCAGAGTTTCCCAGTCTGAAATAATACCTTCTGAAATCCGAAAATTTCCAAAAACCGAAACACAGCTGGTCCCAAGGTTTTCGGATAAGGGATAATCAACCTGTAATGTGAAGGAGACGAACAACAGGGATGGGAGGGGGGAGAGTAGCAAATATTACCTTCAGCCATGCAGAGCAGAAAGCACTTGATGTCACTGGGCCAGGTGGAGGAATGAAGGAAAGTTTGGTGGTGTACCTCAGTAGGGTGTCTATATTTTACTTGCAGCCCTTCATTCACCTCGGCAAATATGCAGCAAACTTCACAACTTCAAGCTGCATTCTCAAGTCTGTCACCTCCTCCCGTCCAGTTTCTTTGTGCCATCCTAACTCTTGACCCTGTTCTCTTTCCTTTTGGTCTTTCTCAGCATCAGGAGCCTCATGAGAGACTTCAGAAAAGCAAAATCCACCTGAAAATGCAGCAACACGTGCTCCATCCCTCCCTAGCACCAGCTCAGACATTGGCACAATGCGTGGGTTAGAGTGAGGTAGAGGATCTGCACGTGATGAAACACCGAGCACAAGCGGGCTGCAGCAGGGGTTGGTGGCACCCACAGCTCAGGAGAGCACACTGATGGACGATGTCCTCTCCCAGCTCTGCTGACGAGGATAGAGACGAGGGCTTCAGGGACCCAGCCATGAAAAGAAAATGGCTGGCCTCACACAAACAGTTGTATTAAGTTTTGGAAGGTCTACCAAGGATTTTAAGCACAACGGCTGAGACCGGAGTGTGGAGGAGTCCACTTCCAGCCTTCATATCATCTCACATGGCATCAGCTCTCTGCAGTCTACCCTGGGGAGTGTGGTCACCTAATGCAAAATATTGTTGCACTTTTTAGCCTGGTTTGTGTGTGTGTGAAATCTATATCGTCTCCAATGCCCTACTCGCTTGCCTTGTAATCTCCACACACTTCAACTTTTCCAAAGCACCTGGTCAATAATAATTATCTAATAATTATCGTATGACAAGTTTACATAGGCAGTTTCCATTATAAATGTAAACATAGCAATTTATAATGAAAATATTCAAATAAGGACAGCATGTCCCTACTTCATCTTAGTCTTGACTTTTTGTGTATATTAAAAGTCTCTCGTCCAGTGCGTATGTATATCCGTTCGTCACACTTGTGCCATCATATTTTGTGGATTGGCTCAAAGTAAAAAAGCAGCAAATCAGAACTAATGAGGTATGGAACATACAAATCAAAAGCGAGAAAAGCAGCTGGAAAACATAAGTAAGAAGCCACTATGGATTTATCTAAACAAGAAATCCTGAATGACAGTTAGGGGACCTACAATTTTTTTTTTCTTTTTTAAAAATGGAAGGCAAATCAGTTGAAGCTTTTTGATAATTTTAGTCCACCATTTTTCCTGAGTAACTTGAATTTGTAATATTCATAAGGTTTTAAACAAAATAAAATATAAAAAGTTATATATTTCACAATAACATGATTACATTTTACCCTTTTGAATTGTTTTGTATCTTTTAATACTTTATTGAAGTTTTTATTTTAAGGCCTCGGCCTGTTACTAAAGCCAAGGCCTTCAACTGGATATATTTTCCCCAAGACAGTTGAAGAGAGTTACCAACCACATCTGTGGATTCTGAACATATTTAGTTTGACGAATTTCACAACAGGCACTATTAAGTTTCCCTGGTATGAAGCACAGAGGTATATCCACTCATCGTATGAGGGTTGTGAGCTTTGTTTTTTCCAAAAGACTTCAAAACAAACTGAAGAATGAATTCTTAGTGTGATTTCCAGCAATTCTGACATTTAAAATATTAAAAGCTCTTTTTCCACAAGTAGATTAACAGCACTTGTGGATTCTTCAAAATTTAGAAAGCAAAATTATTATATATGATGAATGAATTTCTTTTGCTTTGTGAAAAGTTGAATAGTACTTTATTTCTTTTCCAAGTGATTCAAAATTGGCCAGAAGCCTTTCAAAACCATTTTTTCCCTGCTTGATGGAACTCTTCCGCACGTAGCATCACTACCTAAAATTAGATCCATTGCACAGAGCAATATAGTTGTACATGCATTGGGCTACAGAAAAACTCTGGGTTTCACTGGAATCCCTCAACAATCTTTCAAGGATTTTATTGCGCTTTCAATTGCCACTAAAAAGAAACGCATCATGCATCTCTCATTACTGTGCGTCAATAAATATTAGTGGAAAATTATGCATAACCAGAGGCTGCCAGCACATTCACTCAAAATTAATTTTGCTTAGAAACATTTGCAGTAAAGGTTAAACATGCACCTCCCAAACCTACGACCTCTACCACCTAGAAGGACAAGGGCAGCAGGCGCATGGGAACCCCACCACCTCCAAGTTCCCCTCCAAGTCGCACACCATCCTGACTTGGAAGTATATCGCCGTTCCTTCACGTTGCTGGGTCAAAATCCTGGAACACCCTACCTAACTGTGGAAGTACTTTCACCTCACGGACTGCAGTGGTTCAAGAAGACAGCTCACCACCACTCTTCCAGGGCAATTAGGGATGCACAGTAAATTGCCAGCAACACCCACATCCATTGAATGAATTTTTTTAAATTTAAACTAATGAATAAAGTGAAATTTGACAGCAAATATTTCTCGAATTAGTGTTTACCTTCAGCTACAACCTATTATGCCAACTAATATACAAAAAGTTTTCATCTGATGCATACTTTCAAAAAGCTCACCTTATACTTCCTCTCCTTTTCAAACTGTTCTTCAAATAACTTTATTTTCTTTTTGATGTTCTGAATTTTTTTAGTCAGCTGCAATTGAGTCTGCTCTTCCTTTTCATCATCTTTGGAATCAAATGATGATCTTCGAGGTCTTGAAATATAATTACAGCATTTAATAAGAAAATAAAACTTCCACTTGCAAAACTAGAAAAAGGCATCATTTTCTAAAATCTCTTACTGATGACTTAAGGGGTTTGCCATCAAATAATAATCATGCTTTTAAAGAATTACTGAGCAAAAACTGTAGATTGCTGCAAAATAAAAAAGTTAATTCTATGGATTGCAAAACATATTTTCTAATGCATCACATTTACCAAAGACCACTGTTAAAAAATAAACCTGGAATTAAAAATAAAGATAGGGCTAGTCACCAGCTGCGCCAATCAGGCCAGGGTATTCCCAAGTGAGCTGATTTCACACTGGGTGGCAATCGGGATATTATAATTGTCCTCAGTGCACTGAGGGCTAAGGTGGTGAAATTGGCCAGGACGCCCACTTCTGATTTCTATTCAGCTGAAGTGCATGTGTAGACATGCATGTGTAATTGAGGACCCCCACAATTAAACAGCCTATCAAAACTTACTGCCATGGTTCTTACATAAATAACAATTACTTCAGAAAAATACAGGAGTGACTACCATCCATGGAACTGTAGCCCATGTCTCTGTTCTGATGAAAGGTCATTGACCTGAAATATTAACCCTGTTTCTCTCTCCACAGATGCTGCCTGACCTGCTGAGTATTTCCAGCATTTTCTGTTTATATTTCAGATTTCCAGAATCTGCAGTATTTTGCTTGTCTCGGTTTCATTTCTGGTCAGTGCTTAATTAGCTGATCTCAGGTGTGGGACCACTACAAATAGATTCAATGTCTGAGCTTTTGAGTGGGGGAGCAGGGGAGGGGGGAAAAAGGCACATGTCTAGTTCTGATGGTGAGCCAGTGACGTACCGGAAAATGTGCAAATCAAGAACAGAATCACTCAGTTGTGATTACCCCACAGTTGAATGAGACACTGTAAAATGCATGGTACCAAAGAACTGGAACGATACAACAGCAGAGTTGGCATCTTGAAAGAGGGGAGAAATGGGGGGAAAAAAAAAGGAACACTACAACTCATCATACCTAAAGGAGGAAAGCCCTTTCAATGAGGAGTTTATTGCATCAGACTCATCCAGAAAGCGTTGACTGTGACCAAAATTAAGGTAACGACGGCATAACAAAGGTTGTGGGTCTTCAAGGGGGTGGCTAATCAGTCTGCCTGCCTGTGGTGAGAGTTGTGCCTCTCCCAATTCATGCTCATATTCATCCTGCCATGATTTAAATGCAGGAACAGGATCTGCAGGGAACAAAAGAAAACAAGTTGTCAGATAATGATTAAACAAATTCAAATTTAAATTAAACACTATTGTAGCACTGTAGCAGAAACTGAATTAACAGCTTTCACATCACAAGAATTAGAAGTTCCAACAAAGACATCACTTCTCTATTTTCATTTTCATGACCAGTCATCACGCAAGTTGATTTTTACCCCCTAAATATCAGCATTAAACAAAGTATGGTTATAAGAACATAAGAAATATTCTATCTTATCTGTAACAGTCGTGGGAAAATGTGTGTTGGGGGGGGGGGGGGGCGCGAAGAGTAGGGTTAGGGATGCACTCCTCAAAATAAAATGCAATTCCATTAAAGCTGGTTGCTCTCCAAAGAAAAACCTAAGCATTCATAAAAAAAGTTTCCACGATTATTTTGTTCCTCCCATAGATTTCTCAGAAGAAATCTAGAATGAGTGATCTCTACTTTAAAAGTAAGAATTTTGGTTCTCCATCACTTGAGATGCTATGTTATAATTGCCACAGTGCAGTGCATGCAGCACAAAAATGAGTCTGAAGACATGTCCCCACTCAAACCATTAACCCTGACATTTCCTCTTTTCAGACGCTAACAAACTGCTGTGTATTTCCAGTATTTTGCATTTATGTTTCAGGTTTCTGGCATTTGCATCTCCCCCCCTCTTGCTGAGACCAACTGCAGTGTCTCCTACCACCACCTTGACTTGGACGAGTTAATTCAGCACAGAGTTGCGACACATCATCTGTATGGCTCAGCTGCTCAACTGGATAAATTAGGAGCTGTTAGGAAGCTTCAGTTTTCCTTTATCCCTCCATAGAAATAAAGCGATCACTTGAGGTGGTGCAGTGACACAGGTTAGTGCCAAAACAATGAGAAGCAGCAGGTATAACACTCCTACACCACGTTTATGACTTGGCCATGCTAGTGTGGGATGGTCCTAAGCACAGGGTGACTGTTTTCTTACAATGGAGGAGGGGAAAATCAGCAAAAGTTGGCTACTTTCATGAACATACAAATGGCCAGTTCAGAGCATTATTGGCAGTCATTTGGGAGCAAGTCACCAATTCCTTCAGACAGCATGTGGCCAAAGAGATCGGAGAGAAAGCAGAAGAAATCATATCACTATAAAATGTTTGCTTTAATTTCAATCATGGAAATGTTTTACTCAAAAACAAAACAAAAAAACATTTTAAAAAAACCAGTAGTCATCAAACACATGCCATTTATAAAAATTTTAAACCCTTATTTATAAAAGAAATTCTAATGTTTGTGAGTACCTAAAAAACTATTTGGATCTTATAACATTTTAAGCCGTGAATTCCTTTATATTTTACATAATGTATTAACTTTCTATGAATTTTCTTTGTATTAAAATTAAAATATAAACTCTTCTGAATAATTTTAGTACCGAGTACATGGCAAGAAATTTACATCGCTATGAGTGGGCAATGGGGTGTAGTAGGGAGGAGATCTCTTCTCTCAAGTTTCCCTCCTGGTAAGTAGTTAAATCAAAGACAGTGGAACCAAAACCAGTATTATAAGAACACATTCCTATCAGTTGTTTTTCCACTCCAATCCTTCAGTATTGATATATAAATGGCAACTCTCCTTCCTGGTTGCCACTGCAGATTGGTTGAACACAGAGTGTAACAGATTTCTATGTTAATCATGCTTGACTATTTGCAATTTTAAACCAGAAGCATGAACCAGGATTCTGGAGTTAGAAGAAACAAAAGCAGGAGGGGTAGACAAAAAGTTGACGGCAGCAATGAATAGGAATTAACTCTGTTCCTCCAGTGATGTGATATTCAACATCTTAAAAATATCTTTATTAGCAATAGTACGGTAAAATTTGCTATAGAGCTAGAAAACACAAAGGATTATAGTAACAGCAGTACAGAAACAGAATAAACTGACAGTACTGGAGGAGTGGAGCAATAGCTGACTGGAATGCGCTACATTCCTCCAGGACTGTGATATTTAAATGGAGACTCTCCTTCAGATTCCAGTCCAGACTTCTCCACAGGCTATAGCACATAATCCAGACTGACACTTCAATACAGTACTACACTGTCAGAGGTGCCAACTTTCGGATGAGACATTAAACCGAGGTCTCGTCTACCCCGAGGCAGACGTAAAAGATCCCGTGGCACTTTTCGAAGAAGAGCAATGGGAGTTCTCCCGTTCTCCTGGCCAATATTTATCCCTCCACCACCATCACGAACACAGATGATCTGGTCATTTATCTCATTGCTGTTTGTGGGACCTTACTGTGTGCAAATTAGTTGCTGCATTTCCCTACCTTTTCAACAGTGACTATATATTAATAAGCACTTAATTGGCTGTACAGTATCTTGGGACATCCTGAGGTCGTAAAAGGCACTATATAAATGCAAGTTCTTTCTTTCTTTCTGCTCCCGACTTAAAAATTGGTGACAATCCAGCAGGGTAAATACAAGGAGAGTTTTAAATTCAGCAACAAGAATATCCCAGGACTGAAGTCAGCAGGACGTTTCCATTTAAATACAACATGCAAAATGTCTCAGCATTTTACAGGTGGAGGTGTGGGGGGCCAAAAGCACAAAGATTTTGAACAAAAAAATGCGACAGATTGGAGATGGGTCATGCTTCAAGTCATAAAGAACTCTATTTTAATACTTCTTTGAGCCTTCTCTCTGCAATTTATTCTCTATACATCAGTGCATTCTGAATGTATAGGAACTTAGCATTTCAAACTGTAAGTGAAGTATACATGAGTATGTTCAGAACTAATTTGGGTAAAAATCCAATAAATCCAGTTTTCAGGTTACTGAAGTAAAACAAACCGTGTAACCAATTTCCCCAATTTTTTTTAAATTAAGTCTTCTGATACACAAGTGATACACACTTTTGGAACTAGCCTGACTACAAACTTAATTCAGCCTAATTAAAATTAAAAAACAGAAACATCAGATGGTGCTTAGACAGGTGACAAAGACAGAAGGAGAAAACAGTGACTTTCTCCATTGAGATTAACCTTTCGACTGTTGACAGGGTCAGAGAAATGACGCCTCCCTAAGCTGGCTAGTTTTTCAAACTTCAATAAAGTTACTCCAATGTCAAGAGTATAACTGGCCATAAAGAACTAAAATGAATATTAAACCTTTTAATTCTGTGTGCCATTATTCTTATTATCCCTCCACTTGCATTTTCCAATTCTCCTTTTTAGTAACATTAATTTTTAAAGAGCTTTTCTGCCCATTGAAAGCTACTTGCTTAGACACATGAAAGCAGAAAATATTTTGTCAACGAGTAAAATTGTCCATGGAGCACTAAAAGTGGTTAAAAAAAGCTACAAGAGTTATCTTTAGTTTTGTTTTTGCCTATCTTATTGGTATCTTTCACTTCTAGCAATATTTTCCTCAGATGAGATCAGTGCAGTAGTGAGAAATTATATTGGCTCAGAAGAGCAAGATGTAGAATCAGTTTGGATGGAGATAAGAAATAATAAGGGAAAGAAGTCACTGGTGGGTGTAGTCTATAGGCCCCCTAACAGTAGCTACACTGTTGGACAGAGTATAAATCAAGAAATAATGGATATTTGTAAGAAAGTTACAGCAATAATCATGGGTGATTTTAATCTTTATATTGATTGGACAAATCAAATTGGCCAAGGTAGCCTTGAGGAAGAGTTCATAGAGTGTATCCGGGATGGTTTCCTAGAATAACATGTTGTGGAACCAACCAGGGAGCAGGCTATCTTAGATCTGGTACTGTGTAATGAGACAGGATTAATAAATGATCTCATAGTAAAGGATCCACTAGGAAAGAGTGATAATAGCATGGTTGAATTTCAAATTCAATTGGAGGATGAGAAAGTTGGGTCACAAACCAATGTCCTGATCTTAAATACAGGCAATTACAAAGGTATGAAAGTAGAGTTGGCTAAAGTGGACTGGGAGAATAGATTAAAGGGTAAGACGGTTGATAAGCAATGGCAGACATATAAGGAGTATTTCATAACTCACAACAAAAATATATTCCAGTGAGAAGGAAAGACTTTAAGAGAAGGGAGAACCATCCGTGGCTAACTAAGGAAGTAAAGGATGGTATCAAATTGAAAACAAAGGCATACAATGTTGCCAAGATTAGTGGAAGGCCATAGGATTGGGAAAATTTTAAAAACCAGCAAAGGACAACTAATAAGAGAAGATGGATTATGAGAGTAAACTAGCAAGAAATATAAAAACAGATAGTAAGAGCTTCTACAGGTATATAAAAAGGAAGAGAATAGCTAAAATAAATGTTGGTCCCATAGAGGATGAGACTGGGGAATTAATAATGGGGAACAGGAAAATGGCAGAGACTTTGAACAAATATTTTGTATCAGTCTTCATGGTAGAAGACACTAAAACCATCCCAATAATACATAATCAAGGGGCTATAGGGAGGGGGTAACTTAAAACAATCACTAAAGAAAAAGTACTCGGTAAAATAACGGGACTGAAGGTGGACAAGTCCCCTGGACCTGATGGCCTGCATCCTAGGGTCTTAAAAGAAATGGCTGCAGAGATAGTGGATGCATTGGTTGCAATCTACCAAAATTCCCTGGATTCTGGAGAGGTCCCAGCAGATTGGAAAACTGCAAATGTAACGCCCCTATTTAAGAAGGGAGGGAGACAGAAAGCAGGAAACTATAGACCAGTTAGCCTAACATCTGTCATTGGGAAAATGCTGGTGTCCATTATTAAGGAAGTAGCAGCAGGACATTTAGAAAATCATAATACAGTCAGGCAGAGTCAGCATGGTTTTATGAAAGGGAAATCATGTTTGACAAATTTGCTGGAGTTCTTTGAGGATATACCGAGCAGGGCGGATAAAGGGAACTAGTGGATGTGGTGTATTTGGATTTCCAGAAGGCATTCGATAAGGTGTCACATAAAAAGGTTACTGCACAAGATAAGAGCTGATGGGGTTGGGGGTAACATATTAGCATGGATAGAGGATTGGCTAACTAACAGAAAACAGAGAGTCGGGATAAATGGGTCATTTTCTGGTTGGCAAACGGTAACTAGTGGGGTGCCACAGGGATCAGTGCTGGGGCCTCAACTATTTACAATCTATATTAATGACTGATGAAGGGACTGACTGTAATATAGCCAAATTTGCTGGCGATACAAAGATAAGTGGGAAAGCAAGTTGTGAAGAGGACACAAAGGCCAGAATTTTGCTGGCATTCAAAGTGTGGGTTTGGAGGCGGGACGTAGAAACATAGAAGATGTTGTGTATTTTGAATGTGTATTAGAATTGTCCCACAACGTAGTGGTGATTTGCAATGCACTATGGGGAATGTAGTGCATTGAGTGAAGAAGCACATTGTAAATAAAATGGCCGTTAACTAAACTCTCCACCCCGGAGTCCTTCTTAATAATTGTTATATAGGTAAGGGTATAAAACCCCTCGAGACACAACAAAACTGGCAACGAGGACGACGGACTTGCGCATCACTTTGCACTGGAATCGGCGATGTTTAAAGTAAAAAGTTCCTGTCTTTTCTTAATGGCGCGCCCGCAGTTTAGTGCTGATGCAATTGCCTCGTAAAGGTGGCGGTTCGTGTGTTACACAAATAAGAAGGGGGAGAGTAACGATACAGTGAAACGAAGTGGAGGAATAGGACTGTAAAAATAAGAGAGGAAAAGGACTGTAAAGAAAAAACAAAAACAAAATGGCTATGCTAACCGGAGCGTTTGGACCATTTGATGAAACGGCGGAGCAATGGAGTGCTTACACAGAGCGTTTCGGATTTTCGTGACTGCAAATGGCATTAAAGATGACGTGAAAGTGGCGATGTTCCTCAGTGTGATCGGAGCAAAAACATTTGGCTTGTTACGGAGTTTGATGCACCCGGATAAGCCCGGCGCTAAGACATATGATCAAATTGTGGAAGTTTTGGAAACACATTTCGCACCCAAGCCGCTGCTGATTGCCGAGAGGTTCAGGTTTCACAAACGAAACCAAGGGGAGCGTGAGTCCATAGCCGAATATGTTGCAGTGCTAAAGAAGCTAACTGAGCATTGTGAGTTTGGTGAAACTCTAAATGACACTGTCCGTGATAGGTTTGTGTGTGGATTAAGATGTGAAGCAACACAGAAGCGCTTGCTCACGACTGACAAACTGACGCTTAAATCAGCAGTGGAGCTCGCTGTGTCTATGGAGTTAGCAGCTAAAGATGCACAGCTGTTGGGGGCTGCAACAAGAGTGCACAGGGTAGCAGCTACACCGGATAAGCATGCAAGGGGCGCCAGAGAGTGTTACAGATGTGGAAGGTCAGGTCATCAGCCATCTGACTGCTGGTGTAAAGACCTGACCTGTCAGAAATGTGAAAAGAAAGGACACATTGAACGTGTGTGTAAAGGGAAAAGCAAACAATCCTACACAGAGACACACAAAAACAAACAAGGAAACACATCCAACTGGCGTTCTAAAAAGAAAAACCTACACATGGTGAAACAAGAACAGGAAGACAGTGACACAGACTCTGATGGGGGGCTGAATCTCCATGTGTTAACGGTGAATGGAGGCTCATCAGGCTATGGAGTCACTCCACTACTAGAGGGAATACCGGTCAAAATGGAGCTGGATACAGGGGCCGCTGTCTCCTTGATTTCAGAGAAGCTATTCAAAGAAAAACTGAACCACCTATCACTGACGCCGGCCAAGCTCATCTTAAAAGACCTACACTGGGGAAACAGTCCAAATGCTGGGTAAGACGGAGGTCAAGGTGGAGCTTAATGGACAAACCGTGATGCTGCCAGTTTACGTGGTCAAGGGTGACTATCCATCCCTGATGGGCAGGCCATGATTGGAGAAAATTCATCTGGATTGGAAAAAAGTGAATGTGGTGTCAGTCGAAGAGGCGGGGCTAGCGGCAGTGTTGACAAAGCATGCGGCTGTCTTTGACGGAGAATTGGGGAGTATGAAGGGGATTACGGTCAAACTCAAGGTGAAGCCGGACAGCCAGCCACGATTCCTGAAGGCCAGGAACGTTCCCTACGCCCTCAGACCAAAGGTGGAGGCTGACCTGGAGCGTCTGGTCAAGATAGGGGTCCTGGTGCCGTTTTCGCACAGTGAGTGGGCCACGCCCGTGGTACCAGTGATGAAGAGTGACGGCGCGGTTCGCTTATGTGGAGATTTCAAAGTAACAGTGAATCCTGTGCTCTCAGCTGAACAGTACCCCCTCCCCATCATTGAAGATCTTTTTGCGGGTCTAGCAGGCGGTCAGAAGTTTAACAAGATTGATCTATGCCAAGCCTACGCCTACTTGCAGATGCATGTAGAAGAGGACTCACAGAAGTACCTCACTATCACCACCCACAAGGGCCTCTACAGGTACTGCCGCCTACCCTTTGGTATAACGTCAGCACCAGCATTGTTTCAGCGGGCTATGGACAAGATCTTAAGCGGCATTCCAGGGGTACAATGTTATCTCGACGATATCCTTGTCACAGGAAAGGACGACAATGAGCATCTGCAGAACCGGACGAAGACACTGGGAAGACTTGAAGAATATGGCTTACGCGTTCGCAAGGACAAATGCGAATTTTTCAAGCCATCAGTGGAGTACCTAGGCCATGTCATCGACGCGGACGGCCTACACACAGCACCGTTGAAAGTGAAAGCCATTGCCGACGCTCCTGCACCTACAAATGTCGGCCAGCTGCGGTCATTCTTAGGTCTCCTGAACTATTACGGAAAGTTTATTCCACAGCTGGCATCACTGTTGAAGCCATTACGAGTTGCTGTGTCAGGGCAAGGCCTGGGCGTGAACGAAGAATGCAGCTTCGCACTCCAAGAAAGCCAAAGCAGCTTTGACTGACCCCAGAGTGTTGACGCACTTTGACCCGTCGTTGCAGATTCAGCTGGCCTGTGACACGTCGCCTTATGGCGTCGGCGCGGTCGTGTCCCACATCTTTCCCTCAGGCGAAGAGGGGCTGATTGCATTCGCGTCAAGGTCCCTGAGCAAGGCGGAGGTGAAATACCCGCAGATTGAAAGAGAGGCTTTGGGCATCATCTTTGGAATCAAAAAGTTCCATCACTACTTGTTCGGAAGGAAATTCACCTTGCTGACGGATCATCGTCCTCGGACATCGATCTTTGGTCCACACACAGGAATACCCTCCCTGGCAGTGTGCAGGATGCAGCGCTGGGCGTTGATGTTAAGCGCTCACAATTACAACATCAAATACCGGAGGTCAGCAGCACATGGCAATGCGGACGGATTGTGAAGACTTCCGCTGCCTGTGCCCTCTGAAGGCTGTGAGCAGATTTTTTGACATGGTGGGCAATGACCCTGTCATGGCCCGGCAGGTCAAGAAAGAGACCAGAGTGGACCCTACACTATCCAAGGTGCTGGATTGGGTGATGCGAGGAGATGCATCACGGGTGTCACACGCACCACCTGAGCTCCTACCTTACCTGTCAAGCGGGAAGGAGTTGTCCGTCACGTCAGGATGCCTCATTTGGGGCATGCGAGTGATCATACCACCAAAGCTGCGGAAACATGTTCTCAACGAGCTGCACTCAGGACATTGTGGTATTGTCCGGATGAAGGAGCTGGCACAAAGCTACTTCTGGTAGCCCGGTCTGGATCATGAAATTGAAGTTGAAGCGAAATCATGCCCATCATGCGAGACAACCAGGGATACGCCAAGAGCAGCGCCACTGCATCCATGGGAATGGCCGGCGACACCGTGGCAACAGATCCATCTGGACTTCGTGGGACCAGTGGAAGGAGCGATGTTCCTGGTCGCGGTGGACTCCCATTCCAAATGGCCGGAGGTTGCAGTAATGTCCACTACCACTACGGAGAAAACCATCGAGACTCAGAGATGTTCGGGCGATTTGGTCTGCCGACAATGGAACACAGTTCACATCCCAGGAGATGGAGGAGTTCCTCAAGAGCAATGGAATCCAGCACACGTTCTCCGCGCCTTATCATTCATCCACGAATGGATTGGCGGAGAGATTTGTCAGAACGTTGAAACGCGCGTTGAAAGCGGCAAGAAGTGATGCTCCTCTAAAGCAGCGCCTGAATGCTTTCTTGCTGAAATACCGAAACACGCCTCATGCTACGACTGGAGCATCTCCTGCTTTCCTACTCATGGGAAGGCAGCTACGGACACGCCCTGACCTGCTGAGGCCAACATCCACAGAAGCAGTGGTGCACGCCAATCAGCAGGATCAAGTCAGCAGACGAGCTCAGAGGTCCAAAGAACGACTTTGTGGTGGGGGGCAAAGTCCTCGCGCGTAACTACACCACCCCGGAGCGGTGGGTCCCGGCTACGGTCATTCAAAAGGCGGGCCCCGTTTCATACCGAGTCCGCACCGGAGACGACCGAACATGGAGACGGCATGTAGACCAGTTACTGCCAAGACAATCGCCACAGGTAACCCAAGAAACAGAGGATCAAGGACCTGCTGGGGGCTCCAGCAGGGACTGGTCGTCCGACCCTGAGATGGTGGCACCATCCACTCTTGTGCCATTGAGGAAGCCACGCCTTAAGGGTCACAGGAGAGCCAGCCAGAGCCTGCTCCTGAGACTAGGCATTACCCCGAAAGAGAAAGGCAGCCTCCAGTGCGCCTTAGTTATAGTTAGTGCTAACCAGTGTGCATGGGGCAGAATAATCCCCAGGGTTAGCGGAGTGTAGAGGCAGTCTGCCCTCTCTTCCAAAGTTATAGTCATTTTCAGTTATTCTGTGTTGTGGACATTCTATTTTAAGGGGGAGGAAATATGTTGTGTATTTTGAATGTGTATTAGAATTGTCCCACATGGGATACCGTAGTGGTGATTTGCAATGCACTATGGGGAATGTAGTGCATTGAGTGAAGAAGCACATTGTAAATAAAATGGCCGTTAACTAAACTCTCCACCCCGGAGTCCTTCTTATAATTGTTATATAGGTAAGGGTATAAAACCCCTCGAGACACAACAGAAGATAGGAGCAGGAGTAGGCCATTCGGCACCTCGAGCCTGCTCCGCCATTTAATGAGATCATGGCTGATCATCCAAATTCAGTATCCTGTCCCTGCTTTCTCCCCATATCCCTTTAGCCTTAAGAAATATATCTAACTCCTTCTTGAATATATTTAATGAATTGGCCTCAACTGCCTTTTGTGGTAGAGAATTCCACAGGTTCACCACTCTCTGGGTGAAGAAATACCTCCTCATCTCTGTCCTAAATGGCTTACCCCTTATCCTCAGACTGTGACCCCTGGTTCTGGACTCCCCTGCCATCGGGAACATCCTTCCTGCAGCTAGTCTGTCTAGTCCGGTTAGAATTTTATAACTTTCAATGAGATCCCCCCTCATTCTTCTAAACTCCAGCGAATATAAGCCCAATCAACCCAATCTCTCCTCATACGTCATCCCTGCCATCCCAGGTATCAGTCTGGTGAATCTTCGCTGCACTCCCTCCATGGCAAGAACATCCTTCCTCAGATAACGCGACCAAAACTGCACACAATACTCAAGGTGTGGTCTCACCAAGGCCCTGTACAACTGCAGCAAGACATCCTTGCTCCTGTACTCGAATCCTCTCGCTATGAAGGCCAACATACCATTTGCCTTCTTAACCGTCTGCTGCACCTGCATGCTTACCTTCAGCGACTGGTGCACAAGGACACCCAGGTCTCGTTGCACTTCCCTTTCTCCCAATCTATTGCCATTCAGATAATAATCTGCCTTCCTGTTTTTGCCACCAAAGTGAATAACCTCACATTTATCCACATTATATTGCATCTACCATGCATCTGCCCAATCACCCAACCTGTCCAAATCATACTGGAGTTTCTCGGCATCCTACTCACAGCACATACGCCCACCCACCTTTGTGTCGTCTGCAAACTTAGAGATATTACATCTAGTTCCCTCGTCTAGATCATCAATATATATTGTGAATAGCTGGGTTCCTAGCACCGATCCCTGCGGTACCCCACTAGTCACTGCGTGCCACTCGGAAAAAGACCTGTTTAATCCAACTCTTTGCTTCCTGTCTGCCAACCAGTTCTCTGTCCAAGTCAGTACCTTACCCCAAATCCCATGTGCTTTAACTTTACACGCCAATTTCTTATGCGGGACCTTATCGAAAGTCCAAATACACCACATCCACTGGTTCTCCTTTATCTATTCTACCAGTTACATCCCCCCAAAAATTCCAGTAGATTAGTCATGCATGATTTACCTTTTGTAAATCCATGTTGACTTTGTCCGATCCGGTCACTGTTTTCCACGTGCTTTGCTATTATATCTTTTATAATGGACTCTAGCATTTTCCCCACTACCGATGTCAGGCTTACCGGTCTATAATTCCCCGTTTTCTCTCTACCACCTTTTTTGAATAGTGGGGTTACATTAGCTACCCTCCAATCCATGGGATCTGTTCCAGAGTCCATAGAATTTTGGAAGATGACCAGCAATGCATCTACTATTTCTAGGGCCACTTCCTTAAGTACCCTAGGATGTAGAATATCAGGCCCTGGGGATTTATCGGCCTTCAATCCCGTCAATTTCCCTAACACCATTTCCCTGCAAATACTGATTTCATTCAGTTCCTCCCTCTCATTAGACCCTATGTTCCCCAACATCTCCGGGAGGTTATTTGTGTCCTCCTTTGTGAAGACAGAACCAAAGTATGTATTTAATTGGTCTGCCATGTCTTTGTTCCACATTATAAATTCCCCTGATTGACTGCAAGGGATCTACGCTTGACTTCGCCAATCTTTTTCTCTTCACATATCTACAGAAGCTTTGAGTCAGTTTTTATGTTGCCAATAAGCTTACTCTCATACTCTATTTTCCCCCTCTTAATTAATCCCTTTGTTCTCCTTTGTTGAATCCTAAACTGCTCCCAATCCTCAGGTTTGCTGCTTTTTCTGGCCAATTTGTATGTCCTCTCCTTGGATCTTATGCTATCCCTAATTTCCCTTGTTAGCCATGGTTGAGTCACCTTCTTGGTTTTATTTTTCTACCATACAGGGATGAACAAATTCTGTAGTTCATCCATGCGATCTTTAAATGTTTGCCATTGCCTATCCACAGTCAACCCTTTAAGTAACATTCCCCAATCCATCCTAGCCAACTCGCTCCTCATACCATCGTAGTTTCCTTTATTTCAATTCAGGACCCTAGTCTCCGAGTCAACTACTTCACTCTCCATCATAATGAAGAATTCTATCATATTATGGCCGCTCCGCCCCAAGGGGCCTCGCACAACAAGATTGCTAATTAATCCTTTCTCATTACATAATACCCAGTCTAAGTTGGCCTGATCTCTAGTTGGTTCCTTGACATATTGGTCCAGGAAACCATCCCGTATACACTCCAGGAATTCCTCCTCCACAGTATTGTTACTAATTTGGTTAGCCCAATCTATGTGTAGATTAAAGTCACCCATGATAACTGCTGTGCCCTTATTGCACGTGTCTCTAATTTCCCGCTTAATGCCATCCCCAACCTCAGCATTAGTGTTTGGGGGTCTGTATACAACTCCCACTAACGTTTTCTGCCTCTTGGTATTTCTCAGCTCTACCCATACAGATTCCACATCATCAGAGCTAATATCCTTCCTTACTATTGTGTTAATCTCCTCTTTAACTAGCAATGCTACCCCACCTCCTTTTCGCCTGTCTTTCCTGAATATTGAATACCCCTGGATGTTGAATTCCCAGCCTTGGTCACCCTGGAGCCATGTCTCCGTAATCCCAATTATATCATATCCGTTTACATCTATTTGCGCAGCTAATTCATCCACCTTATTACGAATGCTCCTCGCATTAAGACACAAAGCCTTCAGGCTTGTTTTTTTTTTTTTTTTTATAAACACACTTAGACCTTTTAGAATTATTATTTACTGTGGCCATGTTTGATTTAAACCCTTGATTTCTCTGGCTGCCACTTTTGCTTTTCTCCTTCCTGTCTTTTGCTTCTATCCTTGCTTCCCTTTCCTCTGTCTCCCTGCACAGGTTCCCAAACCCCTGCCATTTTAGTTTAAACCCCTCCCCAACAGCACTAGCAAACACTCCCCCTAGGACATCAGTCCTGGTCCTGCCCAGGTGCAAACCGTCCAGTTTGTACTGGTCTCGCCTCCCCCAGAACCGGTTCCAATGTCCCAGGAATTTGAATCCCTCCCCCTTGCACCATTCCTCTAGCCACGTATTCAGCTGAAATATCCTTCTATTTCTACTCTGACTAGCACGTGGCACTGGTAGCAATCTTGAGATTACTACCTTTCGAGGTCCTATTTTTTAAATTTACCTCCTAGCTCCCTATATTCAGCATTTAGGACCTCATCCTGGTTTTTACCTATATTGTTGGTACCTATATGCACCACAACAACTGGCTGTTCACCCTCCCCCTCCAGAATGCCCTGCAGCCGCTCCGAGACATCCTTGACCCTTGCACCAGGGAGGCAACATACCATCCTGGAGTCTTGTTTGCGGCTGCAGAAACACCCATCTATTCCTCTTACAATAGAATGCCCTATCACTATAGCTCTCCTGCTCTTTTTCCTCCCGTCCTGTGCAGCAGAACCACCCACCGTGCCAGGAAGTTGGCTGCTGCTGCCTTCCCCAGATAAGCCATCTCCCTCAACAATATCCAAATTGGTATATCTGAGAGAGGGGGGGATGACCACAGGGGACCCCTGCACTACCTGCCTGCGCCTATTGCTCTGCCTGGCGGTTACCCATTCCCTTCCTGCCTGTGCAGCCTTTACCTGCGGTGTGACCAACTGATTAAACATGATATCCACGATGTCCTCAGCATCGGGAATGCTCCAATATGCATCCATTCGCAGCTCCAGCGCTGCATTGCGGTCTGTCAGTAGCTGCAGCTGGATACACTTCCCGCACTCATGGTCGTCAGGGACACAGGAAGTGTCCCTGATTTCCCACATAGCGCTGGAGGAGCATGCCACGGGGCCGAGCTGTCCTGCCATGACTTACCCTTTTAATTAATTTAAATCAAATCAATACCACTAATGACGCTACAATTAAATGATATACTCAAGGGCCTTTGGTTACTAGCACTCCCCGATACACAACAGGGACCTTAGAAACTATAACCACAAAAATTAAGACCTTCTAAATTTTATAAACTATTAATCTTAACTGTCAAACTATAGATTAGTATAAATACTCACCTGGCCATACTCACCCAATCAGCTGCTTCCTCTTGCCCGCGTCACTTTTTGAATCGTGACGTGATTCCGGAACGCCGCCGCCGGTCTGCGAGATTGGTAAGCCTATTACCGCCACTCTCTCCGCTCCCGACACTGGCCTCAATCAGCTCCCTCCCCTTGTGCCGACGTCACTTTTGACTTCTGACGTTCCCCACCCACTGTCAAAATCGCAAAGATTGACAGCAGGTAGGGAACCCGCTGTCAACCCCCCTCCAATCAATCTTCCCAAGTGTCGGGTCCCCAATTTGCACATGGACCCAATACCTAGCGGCAGAAGAGGATTATAGCCACTTAACAGGTACTTGATAGGTGTTAACAGGCTCTTTTTCAATTTTGCCGCTTCTGCCTCGGGGTTCCCGACGTCCTGACACCACGCCAAGTAAGTGTGGTGTGTTGCGAGTCTGCTTTAATGTTTCTGCATTGATGTCAGCTGCAGAAGTGGTGTGAAGGACCCAATGGTGCACTGGTGACTTTCAGAGGTAAGAACATTTTTTATGGATTTACACTTTTCTGTAGGTAACAAGTTTTGAATTGGATGTCTAGTCCCACCTCATTGGGAGAACCTCTCTCAACAATGACAGATCGCTTCTGTAACCTCACCTGCAGCTGCCATCTGTTCTAGCCTAAGGCGGGAGTCACTGGAGAGCCTGGGTGCAAGAGCTCACCTTTGTACAGTCGTCGTCAGTATTTGCAGCACCTCAATGCTGTCAAACACTGAGAAATGAGCTGTCAAAAAAAATTGTGCATGGTCCCTTTAAGAAAACCGGCAAATGACGTCATCTGACCAGCTTCCTCTTAATTGGCCGGCGGGCTTAACAAGGTCAATCGACGTATAATCACGTCCGTGGGCCGGATGCAGTTGGGGGTGGGACTGGAACCCGGAAACCAGCTGACCCGCTCCCAAGCCACATCCAATGACAAAATCATCGCCAAAGAATCTGCAAAGGGATATAGATAGGCTAAGTGAGTGGGCAAACATTTGCCAGGTGGAGTATAATGTGGAAAAGTGCGAGGTTATCCACTTTGGTAAAAAAAAAAGCAAATTATATAAATGGAGAGAGATTACAAAATGCTGCAGTACAGAGGGACCTGGGGGTCCTTGTGCATGAAACACAAAAAGTTAGCATGCAGATACAGCAAGTAATCAGGAAGGCAAATGGAATGTTGGCCTTTATTGCAAGGGGGTTGGAGTATAAAAGCAGGTAAGTCCTGCTACAACTGTACAGGGTATTGGTGAGACCACACCTGGAGTACTGGATACAGTTTTGGTCTCCTTATTTAAGGAGGGATATACTTGCATTGGAGGCAGTTCAGAGAAGGTTCAAGAGGTTGATTCCTGAGATGAAGGGGTTGACTTATGAAGAAAGGTTGAGCCCATACTCATTGGAGTTTAGAAGAATGAGAGGTGATCTTATTGAGACATACAAGATACTGAGGGGGCTCGACAAGGTAGATGCAGAGAAGGTGTTTCTCCTTATGGGGGAATCTAGAACTTGGGGTCATAGTTTCACAATAAGGGGTCACCCATTAAAAACCGAAATGAGGAGGAATTTCTTCTCGGAGGGTCGTAAATCTGTGGAATTGTCCCAGAGAGCTGTGGAGGCTGGGTCACTGAATATATTTACGGTGGAGATAGCCAGATTTTTGAACAATAAGGGAGTGATGGGTTATGGGGAGCAGGCAGGGAAATGGAGCTGAGCCCAAGATCAGATCAGCCATGATCTCATTAAATGGCAGAGAAGGCTCAAGAGGCCAAATGGCCTACTCCTGCTCCTATTTCTTATGTTCTCAGAGCAGACATTAGCAACTCTAGCTCAATCATGCGAAAGGCTAAAATACATACATACTGTGAAGTAGACATCCGTTTATCTGTGTGCACCATACTAAAAGCCAAAATCCTGATCTTAAAACTTCAGGAACTGATAGTCAAATCAAAGTTAAATAAGATTAATTTTTATTAAACAATCTGAAAATTAGTGTGAATAAACCAATTAAAGTATACACCAAGAAACATTTGAGAAATACGGAATACTTATAGTATAATTTATACTCATTTAAAATCCTAACATTAACCCTTTGAGTACTGAATATTTTGAAGTTTTCAATTGAAAAACCATGCAATGATGATATTATTTGCATTCATATTAAAACCTGAAAATTCCAAGTGCCAAAAAGCAGAGGAATTAAAAACTGACAGATCAATTTGCTCCTTGTGGTCTTTAGCTCTTCAACATCCATCATCCAGGATATTTTCCCTTCCTTTGCTCAAGGCATTGACTCCTTAATAGAGTACGGTTCCATGGGTGCTGGTTACAGTTCAGTACCTAAGGTAAGGTAATAAGCACCAAGCTATTTAATTGTGGGGTCAGCACAGTTGAGTCAGATCCTGTCCTCTGTAAGGTTCTCAAAATTCCAACATTCCCTGAAGTTATTAATCAAAAGGGACCCTGGATGGACTTGATTTTAAAACCAGGGTACCCAAAATGGCTGTGGTAAACCTCGTGACCAGGCCAAATGGGATTTTAAAACAAAGGTTCTGCAAAACAAGCAGGTCAAGGAGTTCAAGTTTTAAACTAATCAAAGACTTTGTAAGGACTGATAAAATGAACAAAAGACTGTACATTCCAGTCATTAAGTTGGAATGGGCTCCATCAAGCCATTAGGCTTTCTGCATTTTAAATCAGGAACCGCTCACCAGAGACATGAAGCCTGAGTGGGAGCAATTCACAACTTGTCTTTAACAACGGCTAGGGTTTCGAGGCTACTTTAGACATAACGACTATCATTCTACAGGTAATTTTTCTAAACGTTTTTAAACATTTAAACGAGCTCACCCAAATCAGACAAAGGACTGAACTGATTTGCCGTGCAGATAAGGGCTCCCGATGGGGGTATAACTATGGAAGCCACTCTCTCTTGTCTCTTCTCTCCTGCCTCTCAACTCGCTGCCAGATTACAACCAGGACGGGTTGTATGAAGAAGACTGCGTGGGGCTTCGAATAAACGGGCCCTCAGTCCAGCTCATTCAACCCAACAGGATCAACCAAGGAAGAACATCAACTGAAGAAGAGCCCATCCTGCGAGGTAAAATACCCAGGCAGAGACTTTAATATTGGGTATTTTACCTGGACGGCACCCTTGCAGCACGTTGGAACCACGTGACGTCGGCAGGCCACAGAGTGCACAAGGAGTGAACCCAAAACCTTCAACTGTTTTTTTTTTTAAACGTAACAAGTTCTTGGATTGGTGAGCATGAAGTTCTGGCCCCTCATAGTCTAATCTAGTTAGGTATAGGGGGTGGGAATTAAGGGGATTGCTAATATAGTTGTTTTCCCTCGATTGTGCCGTGTGTTCCCCATTCCCTTTAAGTATAAGCATTTTATGTCTGTAGTGTGCTGTACCAGTAATTTTCTCGTGCACGATCGTTATAATTTTTCAGTTCAACAAAATCTTGGTTCTTTTACACCAAACCACTTGCCTACTCGATTTTCTGTATCGCTGCCTGTATCCAAGTCCGGTGTCCAGAACCCAGGGGGCGAGCGATTCGAACCGCTCAAAGAAGGTAGTCAGAGGCAAAGCTGACTGACCAAACACGCCTGTGCAAACCCCCTACACCTCACAGAAGTCACTTTCAGTAGGTGTCAATGGATAGTAATCAGAAGTGTGAACCTTTCCATAATCCAGATACTGAGGCCAACTTCAACACCCTATTGCCAGGGTGACCAGGATCAACAAACTCAACCGGGATCAGACCTGGCATGTTCCCGATTTGTATGGCTCAATTATTCATTACCTTTATAAGTTGAGCCATCAAGAAAGCAGAACCACTGGTTTCTATGTGTACAATCCACTGCTACAATTGATCTATTGAAAGATGTAGATAATAGGCTTGCATAAAGCAAAAAATAATTAAGATGCAGAAAAAGAAAATCAAAATAATCAAATCTATACATAAAATTATAAACAATTTTTAATCCAACTATAATATTACTGGCTACTCCAAGCAGCGTATAATTTTTGAAATGTTAAAATATTAATTCAGTGCTAGCAAAGATAACAGAACACCTTCAATTGTGGTACATCCAGAATGAATTATTCAGCTCACCAGTTTTCAAAGGGTTAAAAATTAGTTTTCACTTGGCTTCCATTTCCCATGATTAATTTATTTTAAACAAGCCAAATCAGTAAGATTTCCTTTCACATGTAACCTGAAGCCTTTATTCTTGATATTTCTAAATGCTGGTTGACTGAATGCAGATCGATGGCAAAGCATACTTACCATCCCCATCTCTTTGAAGATGCATTGTTTTGAAATCAATGAAGGGAAAAGTGATTGTACATGGCGCTAATAGAATGAAAAAATGGCAAAAATACCAGTGTGAGCAGCAAGCAGTCACAAACACCCCATAAACACAAGTAAAACAGAAAACACAATTAAAACTAATTCACTACCATAAAAGCAAATGCTGTTTATGACTTGGGTAAACATGTAGCATAAATTAAAATATTGAAAAGAGCTGTAGCAGTTTTATGGAGATCTAGATATGAAACGACATTAATATGATTCACTCCAGATTGATTCTGACTTGCACTTGTTTAACTTTACTTTGCTCAGACAACATCTGTTCTCTGGCACAATGGACCACATGAATGTAAAATGCTGCATTATTGGTAATTATTTTTCCCTTTTTGAAAGACACAAGGCCCTCCAAAAATGTTTCCCACTTTCGCCCCTGGAACTGCACCTTCTGCCAAGAATGCAGGTGTCCCACTCACAAGGGTCTGTCAATGTTGCTTGAACTGGTTGCATACCATTCCAGCAATAACCAGCTCCAAATCCCTACAGGAGGGTATTAGGACCTCCCCAGAATAGTATCAAAAACTCAGAAGTGGGGGGAAATTAACCTCTGTCCTACCACTTCACTGTGCCACACACTGAAGCACAAATGCATGGCATCACTGTGCTGCATCAAGCAATTCTTCAAAAAGAATAAAATGTAGAAGAGTAAACTGGTATAATTCTGAATAAATTTGCAACTTGTAAAATTTTCATTTCATTTTTTTCAAAAATATTTTAGTTTCCTCGTGGTTAGTTTCTTCATAGCTTATTTACAACAACAGCTTGCATTTATATAGCACCTTTAACGTAGTAAAATGTCCCATGGTGCTTCACAAGAGCATTAGCAAACAAAATTCGACACTGAGCCACATAATGAGATATCAGGATAGGTCGAAGATGTAGATTTTAAGGAGCGTCTTAGAGGAGGAGAGATAGGTAGAGAATCGGAGAGGTTTAGGGAGGGAATTCCAGAGCTTAGGGCCTAAGCAATTGAAGGCACAGCTGCCAATGGTGGAGCAACAAAAATCAGGGATGCGCAAAAGGCCAGACTTGGAGGAATGCAGAGATCTGAGGGTTGTAGGCGGTTACAAGAGATAGGGAAGTGCGAGGCCACGGAGGCATTTGAAAACAAGGATGACAATTTTAAAACTGAGGTGTTGCTTAACCGGGAACCAACGTGGGTCAGCGCGCAATGGGGTGTTGGGTGAGCGGGATTTGGTACGCGTTAGGATATGGTTAACAGGTTTTTGAATGAGCTTAACTTTACAAAGGGTGCAACATGAGAGGCCGGCCAGGAGAGCATTGGAATAGTCAAGTCTAGAGGTAACAAAGGCATGGATGAGGGTTTCAGCAGCAGATGTGCTGAGATATTGGTGGAGACAGATGATGTTAAAGAGGTGGAAGTAGGCAATCTTGGTGATGGAGAGGATATGGGGATAGAAGCTCAGCTCAGGGTCAAATAGGACACCAAGGTTGTGAATGGTCTGGTCAGCCTCAGACAGTGGTCAGGGAGAGGGATGGAGTTGGTGGCTAGGAAACGGAGTTTGCGGCAGAGACCGAAGTCAATGGCTTCTGCCTTTTCAATATTTAATGGGAGGAAATTTCTTCTCATCCAGCACTGGAAGTCAGACAAGCAGTGAGACAAATCAGCAGCAGTGGAGGTGGTGATGAGGTAGAGCTGAGCATCATCAGCATACATGTGGAACCTGATGCGTTTTTGGTTGATGTCACCGAGGGGCAGTATGTAGATGAGAAATAGGAGGGGGGCCATGGATAGATAGATCGTTGGGTGACTCCAGCAGCAACGGTGCGGGAAAAGAAGCCATTTCAGGTGTTTCTCTGGCTACAACTGAATAGATAGGAATAGAATCAGGTAAGGGCAGTCCCCCAGCTGGACAACGGGGGAGAGGTGTTAGAGGAGAATGGTGTGGTCAGCAATGTCAAAGGCTGCAGACAGGTCGAGAAGGATAAAGAGCAATAGTTTACGACGCTCACAGTCACATAGGATGTCATTTGTGGCTTTGATAAGGGCCGTTTCAGTGCTGTGGCAGGACGGAACCAGATTGGAGAGGTTCAAACATGGAGTTGCAGGAAGGATGAGCAGAGATTTGGGAGGCAACAACATGTTCAAGGACTTGAGAGGAAAAGGAGGTTGGAGATAGGGCGATACAGAGTAAGTTTCTAGATTAACTTCTACCAGAGTAAGATAGCTTCTAATGCCTTATGAGGAGTGTTAAAAAAAAACTAGCCGCCATTTGTCTCACTTGCAAGTTTTCTCTTGGCTGGGTTTCCCCTCTTCTGATCGTTAGAGAAAGTGTAAAGCTTAAATTAAATTAATCATGGATGAAGGTATACCAGACAAATATTGAGCAAAAAAAAAAAAATCAGCGAAAATATGGCTTCAGTATAGGGACTGGCTCATTCACTCAACACAAAGTACTTCAAAGTGATTGGTCCGACCTAGCACAGATGGGATGGGAATATTATTTGTGTGATGAACATAAGGTTTTAAAATAACAGAAGAAAATGCTGGAAAAACTCCAGGCCAGGCAACATCCGGGGAGAGAAAGAGTCAACGTTTCGGGTCGAAACCCTTTGTCAAGACTGGAAAAGCACAGGAAATAGATTAAAAGGCCGGGCTGGGAGAGAACAAAAGAGAAGCGAAGAGACATTAAGCAGTATTCAAAATGAGACGAGATGGTGATAGGACTAGTGGAGACAAAAGCATCTTTCACCATCCATTTAACACAACATTCTGTAGGTGAGTACCCAATTACTGTATACTGCACATTTCTTGAATTTATTATTTTTGTTTGTTAAAAATAGCCTCGGTAGATAACCCTCTCCGTCATCCGTGATTTTTAATCAACCAGCACCATCCCGGTCCCGGATACCAAAGAGTTTCCTGTATAATGGTCAAAAACAAATGGGCCAGAAGTAAATCTCAGTTATGAAGTAAAAAAAAAAAAACTTGTTCAGGTTATCCACTTTGGTGTCAAAAACAGGAAAGCAGATTATCTGAATGGCAATAGATTGGGAGAGGGGGAAGTGCAACGAGACCTGGGTGTCCTTGTGCACCAGTCGCTGAAGGTAAGCATGCAGGTGCAGCAGGTGGTTAAGAAGGCAAATGGTATGTTGGCCTTCGTAGCGAGAGGGTTCGAGTACAGGAACAAGGATGTCTTGATGCAGTTGTACAGGGCCTTGGTGCAACCACACCTGGAGCATTGTGTGCAGTTTTGGTCGCTTATCTGAGGAAGGATGTTCTTGCCATGGAGGGAGTTCAGCGAAGATTCACCAGGCTGATACCTGGGATGGCAGGAATGACGTATGAGGAGAGATTGGGTCGATTGGGCTTATACTCGCTGGAGTTTAGAAGAATTAGAGGGGATCTCATTGAAACTTATAAAATACTAACAGGACTAGATAGTCTGGGTGCAGGAAGGATGTTCCCAATGGCCGGGGAATCCAGAACCAGGGGTCACAGTCTAAGGATAAGGGGTAAGCCATTTAGGACTGAGATGAGGAGGAATTTCTTCACCCAGAGAGTGGTGAACCTGTGGAATTCTCTACCACAGAAGGCAGTAGAGGCCAATTCATTAAATACGTTGAAGAAGGAGTTAGATATATTTCTTAAGGCTAAAGGGATCAAGGGATATGGAGAGAAGGCAGGGACAGGGTACTGAATTTGGATGATCAGCCATGATCGCATTGAATGGCGGAGCAGGCTCGAGGGGCCGAATGGCCTACTCCTGCTCCTATCTTTTATGTTTCTATGAATGTACATGGCTGACTAAGTGTGGGGAAAGATTTTAATTTAAAATTACTATGGCCCTGATTTTGCAGTCAGCGGTGAAGAAATTCCGCTCGCCACTGACCTCAAAAAAAGCAGCCTATGAAGTTTTATCAGACTCTAGAGCTCAGACTTCCTCTTATTCAAGGGCACTTTGAATGTGGCATCCAGCAACAGGGCAGGCAGCAGGCAGGCTGACCAGCCAATCAGATGAAGAATTCTTACAGATGGCAAAACAGGAAGTAAAAAGCAGGGAATATAACTCACATTTAAATCATTGTATAGAAAGTAAAATGAAGATTGGGACATACACATAGGGTTAAAGGAGAAACTTAAATATCAGAACTTAAAAATTGTTTTTTACTTTTTTTAAAAATTGCAATTTTTAAAAAATGTTCTTCTAAGGGAATGAGACTCCACACTTCTAGAATTAGTTCCTCTGGGTCAGAGAGGCTGCTCAGCAGTAATTATGACTTAGTACGCTGCTAAAAACTCAGTTGCTCCTGATTGAACAAGGCTTTTTCACTGGTTCTTACAGCGAAAATAGTGTGTAAATAGTTGAAGTTCACAACAAATCAGTTATTTCAAATCAGCGAAGACTGCAACAGCGCACCCTGTGGAGGAGTAGGGCATCACTGACGGCAACTTCCGGATTTCTGCATTTAAGTGCGCATGTGCGGTCGCCAGAAATTGCTATCAGTTTTTCAGCCTTCAAAAGGGAATTCGATAAATAACTTGAAGGAGAAAAAATTGAAGGGATATGGGGAAAGAGCAGGGGAGTGGGACTAACTGGATTGCTCTTCGAAAGAGCTGGCGGAGATGCGATGGGCCGAATGGCCCCCTTCTGTGCTGTACTATTTTATAAATTCAGGGCCCTTAGCTCATATACATCTTGAATAGATAAAGTTTTAACCATCATAATGGGCCAGAACTTCGGGTCCCCATGGGTGAGTACGCGCTGGGTGCTCATGTGTAGGCCCAACGAAAGTGCCAATTAATTAAGAGGGGGAAAATAGAGTACGAGAGTAAGCTTGCAGGGAACATAAAAACTGACTGTAAAAGCTTTTATAGATATGTGAAGAGAAAAAGATTGGTGAAGTCAAGCGTAGGTCCCTTGCAGTCAGAATCAGGGGAATTTATAATGGGGAACAAAGAAATGGCTGACCAATTAAATACATATTTTGGTTCTGTCTTCACAAAGGAGGACACAAATAACCTCCCAGAGATGTCGGGGAACATAGGGTCTGATGAAAGGGAGGAACTGAAAGAAATCAGTATTTGTAGGGAAATGGCGTTAGGGAAATTGACGGGATTGAAGGCCGATAAATCCCCAGGGCCTGATAATCTACATCCTAGGGTACTTAAGGAAATGGCCCTAGAAATAGTAGATGCATTGCTAGTCATCTTCCAACATTCGATAGAACCTGGAACAGTACCCATGGATTGGAGGGTAGCTAATGTTACCCCACTATTCAAAAAAGGTGGTAGAGAGAAAACAGGGAATTACAGACCGGTAAGCCTGACATCGGTAGTGGGGAAAATGCTAGAGTCCATTATAAAAGATGTAATAGCAGAGCACTGGTTAAAAGTAGTTTATTTGAAGTCATGTGATATTTTGATATGGTTGTGGGACTTTGTATATTGTGGTGTTATTTAGTGACAGGATCGGACAAAGTCAACATGGATTTACAAAAAGGTAAATCGTACTTTACTAATCTACTGGAATTTTTTGAGGATGTATCTGGTAAAATAGATAAGGGAGAACCAGTGGATGTGGTGTATTTGGACTTTCAAAAGGCTTTCGATAAGGTCCCGCATAAGAGATTAGCGTGTAAAGTTAAGGCACATGGGATTGGGGGCAAGGTATTGACTTGGATAGAGAACTGGTTGGCAGACAGAAAGCAAAGAGTTGGAATAAACGGGTCTTTTTCCGAGTGGCAGGCAGTGACTAGTGGGGTACCGCAGGGATCGGTCCTTGGACCCCAGCTATTCACAATATATATTAATTATCTAGACGAGGGAACTAGATGTAATATCTCCAAGTTTGCAGACGACACAAAGCTGGGTGGGCGTGTGTGCTGTGAGGAGGATGCCAAGAAACTCCAGTATGATTTGGACAGGTTGGGTGATTGGGCAGAAGCATGGCAGATGCAATATAACGTGGATAAATGCGAGGTTATCCACTTTGGTGTCAAAAACAGGAAGGCAGATTATCTGAATGGCAATAGATTGGGAGAAGGGGAAGTGCAACGAGACCTGGGTGTCCTTGTGCACCAGTCGCTGAAGGTAAGCATGCAGGTGCAGCTGTAGGGGTTCGCAAAAATCCCCTCAGCCCCCGAAGATTGGGAAATATTAATCCACATCATGGACGAAGACTTTGTGTGATTTTAAATTGTCTCTGGGTTGGACAATGTTTTAAAACATACCCAGAACCGCAAAAGGGCTGTGTTAAAAAGCTCGTAAGCAAAGCAGCATTTGGACACTGGAATCAAAGAACTTTGTGAAAATCGCACACTTTAAGATTGTATATTTTATTAAAGGATGTACTCTTGAGTTTTGAACGGTTTAAATTGCGCAGGAATAAAAATGGCCGTCCTACCGCATGGCCAAGGACAAAGGACTTGGAAGCAGCTCGTGTGCGTCTGTGAAAAGGGGAGGATCAAAGATGGCTGACTAAACTGCCAATCAAAGGCAGTTCGAGAGTTCCCTCCCTGCAGAGGAAATCGATGTTTGTTTACAGAAACTGCTACTTTGTGTACACAAAGGATTATCCACTTCAGACTGCAGTTTCAGTGACCACCAGACAATGGGTTTCTGTTTACACTCCTCCCAAGCTGTTTAAACTGCAGTCTTACATTCAAGGCTCAGCACAGACATTTGAAAAGAGACACTTAAACTGAGAAAAGGAACAGTTTAAAATTGAATGGGTTTGAATCACCCATTACTGGACAATGGGGACAGTTGGATCCCTTTTGTTTTAGCCCAGAAACCTCCGGATCTGGGCGGGAACATTTCGGCCCCAAAATTGGGGTATGAGAGATAGCTTCTCAGAGACATCTCTCTCTCTCTGGCTTGCCTCCGTGTGCCCTCTACAGCGTGGAGTCTGTCTGAAGAAGTAAAACACCAGCAGTTTACTTTTAAAACACTAGGGTGTTTCTTTACTTCAGGGTAGTGAAGATCTCGTGGGGCACGGAGCTGGCATTGCAGTGGTGAGCATATATTTTCTGGCCTTCCACGAGGCAACTTAGGATAGGCTTAGGGGTGGGAGTAAAGTGGAGATTGTGTTAGAAACTGTGATTTTAGTCGTTTTCCCTCGTTGTGTCCATTTTTCCTCCCCTATTCAAGCAATTTTACCGTGATTACTTTGATCGTGTGGTGTAGTTTTAGTTTTAATAAAATTTGACTTTCTTGCATCCAGACCATTTGTCCGTTTTAATATATATATATTTTTTAATTCATTGATGGGATGTGGGCGTCGCTGGCTAGGCCTGCATTTAGTGCCCATCCCTAATTGCCCTTGAGAAGATGGTGGTGAACCGCCTTCTTGAACCGCTGCAGTCCATATGGTGTAGGTACACCCACAATGCTGTTAGGGAGTTCCAGGATTTTGGCCCAGCGACAGTGAAGGAACGGCGATACAGGTCCAAGTCAGGATGGTGTGTGGCTTGGAGGGGAACTTGCAGGTGGTGATGTTCCCATGCGTCTGCTGCCCTTGTCCTTCTAAGTGGTAGAGGTCGCGGGTTTGGAAGGTGCTGTTGAAGGAGCTTTGGCGAGTTGCTGCAGTGCATCTTGTAGATGGTACACACTGCAGCCACAGTGCGCCGGTGGTGGAGGGAGTGAATGTTGAAGGTGGTGGATGGAGTGCCAATCAAGCGGGCTGCTTTATCCTGAATGGTGTCGAGCTTCTTGAGTGTTGTTGGAGCTGCACTCATCCAGGCAAGTGGAGAGTATTCCATCACACTCCTGACTTGTGCCTTGTAGATGGTGGAAAGGCTTTGGGGAGTCAGGAAGTGAGACACTCGCCGCAGAATTCCCAGCCTCTGGCCTGCTCTTGTAGCCACAGTATTTATATGGCTGGTCCAGTTCAGTTTCTGATCAATGGTAACCCCCAGGATGTTGATAGTGGGGGATTCAGCGATGGTAATGCCATTGAATGTCAAGGGGAGATGGTTAGAGTCTCGCTTGTTGGAGATGGTCATTGCCTGGCACTTGTGTGGTGCGAATGTTACTTGCCACTTGTCAGCCCAAGTCTGAATGTTGTCCAGGTCTTGCTGCATATGGACACGGACTGCATCAGTATCCGACGAGTCTCGAATGGTGCTGAACAGTGTGCAATCATCAGCGAACATCCCCACTTCTGACCTTATGATGGAGGGAAGGTCATTGATGAAACAGCTGAAGATGGTTGGGCCTAGGACACTGCCCTGAGGAACTCCTGCAGTGATGTCATGTGATTGAGATGAATGACCTCCAACAACCACAGCCAACTTCCTTTGTGCTAGGTATGATTCCAACCAATGGAGAGTTTTCCCCTTGATTCCCATGGACTTCAGTTTTGCTAGGGCTCCTTGATGCCACACTCGATCAAATGCTGCCTTGATGTCAAGGGCAGTCACTCTCACCTCACCTCTCGAGTTCAGCTCTTTTGTCCATGTTTGGACCAAGGCTGTAATGAGGTCAGGAGCCAAGTGGCCCTGGTGGAACCCAAACTGGGCGTCAGTTAGCAGGTTATTGCTGCTAATATATTAATTATAAGTTCCTCCAGTCAGAACTGGAAGGAGGGGTTTAGCGATTCGAAACCGCTGATTGGAATTGGTCACAGTGCAGTGGCAAAAAGGCTGCCTGACCAGGTAAATTACCGTAAACCAGGTAAAGGATGCCCCCCTACACAGCAGGCGGTTAAGAAAGCAAACGGTATGTTGGCCTTCGTAGCAAGAGGGTTTGAGTACAGGAACAAGGATGTCTTGCTGCAGTTGTACAGGGCCTTGGTGAGACCACACCTTGAGTATTGTGTGCAGTTTTGGTCGCTTATCTGAGGAAGGATGTTCTTGCCATGGAGGGAGTGCAGCGAAGATTCACCAGACTGATACCTGGGATGGCAGGAATGACATATGAGGAGAGATTGGGTCGATTGGGCTTATACTCG
Organism: Somniosus microcephalus; assembly: GCF_052327205.1. Lineage (NCBI taxonomy): Eukaryota > Metazoa > Chordata > Chondrichthyes > Squaliformes > Somniosidae > Somniosus > Somniosus microcephalus. Next base: position 199,001,965 of record NC_140994.1, on the reverse strand, counting down.
CTGGAGTTTAGATGAATGAGAGGGGATCTCATTGAAACTTATAAAATACTAACAGGACTAGACAGACTAGATGCAGGCAGGATGTTCCCAATGGTCGGGGAGTCCAGAACCAGGGGTCAGAGTCGAAGGATAAGGGGTAGGCCATTTAGGACAGAGATGAGGAGGAATTTCTTCACCCAGAGAGTGGTGAACCTGTGGAATTCTCTACCACAGAAGGCAGTAGAGGCCAATTCATTAAATATATTCAAGAAGGAGTTGGATATATTTCTTAAGGCTAAAGGGATCAAGGGATATGGGGAGAAAGCAGGGACAGGATACTGACTTTGGATGATCAGCCAAATCTCATTGAATGGCAGAGCAGGCTCGAGGGGCCGAATGGCCTACTCCTGCTCCTATCTTCTATGTTTCTATGGAATCCCACACGGGCCCACATCACAACAGCCGGCGCGCTAGGTAAGTGCAGGTCGGAGGCTTGCACCCGCGGGAAGCCTCCGACCCAAATTTCTGGGCCAATGTTGACATCGTTACAGCAGAACCAAAATTTGTTCAATACTACTATCTTCTCCCTTTTCTACTAAAAATATAACTGCACAATTCAAGTATAGAAAGAGTATTTTTAAAATATAAAGGCAAAGTCTTTTTTTAAATACTCTTCCACCTGGTAGGAGATTGTAACTTTAATTTTTCCAACCCCATGTAGATCAGTCATATCAGGTCTCTGCAGTCAGCAAGGAGTTGCTCAGCTCATTCAAGGTATGTGGACTGTCGATGAGTGGCTCCATAGTAATTCACACCAATTAGCATCCTTTTCTATTCTGGATAATTTTCCATGGATCGTTGTTGTGTCTCATTTCTTACGACTGCGGAATAACTATCTGCTGAGTGTGGAGACCCAATAAGACAAATATCTACAAGAATATACTCAACGTCTGAGCATCCACATCTATTGTAGAGAATGCCAAAGATTCACAACCCTCATCTCAGTCCTGACCCCTTAGCCTGAGACCATGATCCCTAATTCTAGACTCTCTAGCCAGGGGAAACAGTCTCAGCATCTAACCTATCAAGCCCTCTAAGAATTTTATACATTTCAATGAGATCACCTCTCATTCTTCTAAACTCCAGAGAATATCATCCCATTCTACTCAATCTCTCCTCATAGGACAGCCCTCTCATCCTTGGAATTAATCTAGTGTATCTTCGTTGAACCCCCTCTAAGGCAAGTATATCCTTCCTTTCTGTAATTAGAGTACAAGGACGCCCAAATCGCTCTGAATCCCAACATGTCCCAGTCTCTCACCTTTTAAAAAAAATATTCTGCTTTTCCATTCTTCCTACCAAAGTGGATAATTTCACACTTCCCCATTTTATACTCCAGCAGTCACCTTCTTGCCAGTATCACTTAACCGGTCCATATCCCTTTGCAGCCTCTTTACGTCCTCCTCACACCTAGCTTTGCATCGTCAGCAAACTTGGGATATATTACACTCGGTCCCCTCATCTAAGTCACTGATATAGATTGTAAATAGCTGAGGCCAAGCACTGATCCTTGCGGCACTCCACTAGTTACACCCTGCCATCCTGAAAATGGCCAGTTTATTCCTACTCTGTTTTCTATACATTAACCAACTCTCAATTCATGCTAATATATTACCCGCAATCCCATGAGCCCTAGTCATGTGTAACAACCTATTGTGTGGCACCTTATCAAATGCCTTCTGAAAATCCAAATATACTACATCCACTGGTTCCCCCTTATCTACCCTGCTAGTTACACCCTCAAAAAACTCGAATAGATTTGTCAAACACGATTTCCCTTTCATAAAACCGTGTTGACTCTACCTAAAATGACTAGTTAATCGGATTTTTGGTGACATTGATTGTGGGAGGAATGTTGGTTAGGATATCTGAAGAAGAACTCCTTGCCCTTCTTTGAATAGTACCATAACAGATGTTTAAGGTCCATCTGAACCATCAGAACAAGCAGCTGATACCTCAGCAACCAGAATACACAACTGCTGTTCTAATGATTCAGCAGTAACATCACACTTACATGCTCAATGAATTAAATGGTATAAGCAGCTTTACTTTTCATCAGATGACAAATTTGAAAAATTTGTTTTTGCCATAAGCTACAAATTCATAAAGCTCTTTGTCTCAAGAAAAACAATCAGCATTTGGAACTGAAAGACCTTGTGGTTTTAATACTTAACCTCAGTTGTGTCATTTTTGTAAAAAAAAAGATTATTTATGCTACAGGTAGACTATCCTTTATCCGAAAACCTCGGGACCAGCCGAGTTTCGGATAAAGGAGAATTTCGGATTTCGGAAGGTGGGTCGGCGGGGGGTCGTGCGCACGACTTACGCTGACGCTCAGCGTAAGTCAGTCGGGGTCGGCAGGGGTCAGGGCCGGGGGGGGGTCGGCGGTTGTCAGGGCTGGCGGGGTCCGCAGTTGTCGGGGTCGGCGGTTGTCGGGGCTGGTGGGGTCCGCGGGGGGGTCGGCGGCTGGCGGGGTCGGCGGTTGTCGGGGCTGGCGGGGGGTCGTGCGCACGACTTACCCTTTATCCGAACTTCCGCAACCGGAACCCTCTAAAAACCGAAGGTTTTTTCGTTCAGCGTAAGTCGTACGCACGACTTACGCTGAACGAAAAAACCTTCGGTTTTTAGAGGGTTTCGGTTTTCGGAAGTCCGGATAAAGGGTAGTCTACCTGTACTTGGAAAGCACCGAAACCCATTTCCCTCTCCTCTGACCTATAACATTTTATAAGACCACAGAAATGTTAAATAGAACACAATATGAAAGGTAGTGTTTTAAAAATGAGGAATAGAAACTAATTTTAGATTTGTAACTCATGACTAACCTTGTTTAGCAAACCGTAGAAAATCATTTCAATGTTTTAAGTAGCTTTTGTGCTCAAAACAGTAAGAAATTTTAACATTCAGAAACAGGAACATTTTCCTATTTCAGCGTCAACATTAAGCATTCCCAAGTCAGGTACAGCATGGGTTAGATGCAAGTAAAGCTTCTCTAGTCTGCCTTAACACCAACAGCAAAAGAGCACCCCTGGCTGACTCAGTACCGCATTTCAACATCTACCATCCTAATGGTCTGAAAGAAATTGCTAATTTAGTGACAATTAGTGCCAAGCATGCAACAGTTTTGTGCTGTGGGCCCCATGTTCACTTGGAACTTGTTTGAAACTGCCCAAACTTATTTCATATAGCCTCTTACAGCCAGTGGGCTTTCATCCCATCAGTGAGTTAAATATTGGTCCTTCACCTCTGGCATATTCCAGCCCAGACTGATTGGATGAAAGTCTCATCTGAAAGTACGTTACATGAAATTAGTTTAGGCAATCTTAATCCAGTTTCTTGTGGAGTGGACCATAGCAATAAATTGCACTCACCTGTATAAAATTGCTTCAGAGGTGCTTTTGTGAGAAATGGTGGAAAAATTAATATCACATTAGAAGATTTTTTAAGGCTGGGGTAGTGCCAAATCTGGGGTACTTAACTCTGTATCTATCTGTGCGCCTGAACTGAGAATGCTTCATATTGATACTGGATGCCTGAAAAACAGTATGTTCAGTTCGGGAGCTATAACATACAGGAAACTCTCGATTTACCGGCACCTAAATAACCGGAAATTTGTGTTACCCGGCAAAATTCAGGAGTAGGTTCAGGCAAGTTTTACTTCATATTAGTGGCCGTTCCTGGATCTGTGGCTGTGTAACCGGGGTTCCTGCACCTGTTGCTAAGCAACAGGGACGCCTGGATCCTGTGGCCAGGGTTCCTGCACCTGTTGTTAAGCAACAGGGAAGTCTGGATCTGTTGCTGTGTATGGGGCTCTTGTACCTTTTACTATACCTCTCTGTAATCCGGACTTTTTGATAAACCGGCACCACGCCGGTCCCGTTGGTGCTGGATAAAAAAAGTAGTTTCCTGTACCTCATTTTGACAAGCATAATAAAGTTAATATTAACTATACTGTGAGGACTATAACCTCTAAGCTACATTTCCTTCATTTATAGAAGTTATTTCAGAATATAATTATGTCCATCATTTTCCTTTTTTGCATCACAAATGCATTACTGAAGTCTGCAAATCCTTATGAATTAATCAGGATATTGGTGTCAATAATTGTTTTAATATTTATTACATTTCAGTAAAATCTAAAAATAATATTTATATATGATATATATAGCAAAATTCAAGGCCCACTTAAATGACTTAAAAAAACTACAGAAACATTTAGTAGTTTCATTGGTGTACAGTAGTCAGTTCATTAGTAAATTAAATATTTACTATATAAAAGCTTTTAAAAGGTCCCTATTAGTGCCCTTGTGTCTTAAAAACTTAATTTTAAGAGCCTTCTCAACAGCCCTCAAACAGGTGCAGTTAGCGCAAGCTCGCCAGGGTGATTAATTTGCTCTAGGGGCGTGGCCAGTTTTGTGGGCGGGGCTGGCTTCTAGCGCGATGTTTTTAAACCAGCACAAAGATTGCAGAAACTCGATTTACGTTGGATGTAATTTGCACTTGAAATTTCTCGATTTTTTGCGCTGGTTTAGCCAATATTTGGGGCAAATTGCACTACCAGCACAACCTAGCAGAAAGTCTAGCCCCAAATTTAATGTTTTGGGACCAGAAGGTCAAAAATTAGTTAGAATTTGGAAGCAATCATTTTTGTGCCAGGATCTTCATTACTGACACGTGTTATGTCTAAAGATTGTAGCTGAACCTCTATTATGAAACATTGATAAATCAGTTTGCTTTCACCTCACTTCAGTTAGTTTCAGTTCCAATACTGCACAGCACAGGAAGGTTAGTCATTTACCATATTAGAAAGCTTCAAAGAACAAGATGATACGCATAATCAAGCACCCACCAGCTTTTTGAAGAAGATTACCGTAATGCATTGTGCACTTCATGTTAATTATTCTGAAACGTTCTGAATGCTGCAATTACCTTCCCAGTCACCTGTCTCAGTCACCCTCTTCAGATCAAGGCGAGCAATTTCTGGTCGCACTCTGTTATCCTGACTAGAAACTTGACTTTTTGGCACATCAGACTCTTTATTAGCATTTAAATCAAAAATTCCAGTAGACAAATTCTAGAAGATAGATGGGAAAACAGAAAACGTTCATTTTACTATCATCAATCTGTTAACAATCTATTAGATCTATATGGTTGCCAGTCCAAATGAATGCATTTTTTGAGGAAAATCACATTAAGAGGAAGATTCCAGGACTATTAACAGATTTGCACTTAAAACATCAAATGTACCTCCAATATCTAGTTTTGAGTATTCATTGAAGCTTTTACTTAATTTGAAGATACAGCTAGACATCAAATGGTTAAAATTGTTACTGTAGCAAATCTGATTTTCCCAACCAAATTTATATTTACTTTGCAAAATGATAATCCCATGAAGCTGATCAATTGGCCTAAACAAACAGCTGAAAGGCTTATGTTAAATTAATATTTCTATATTTCCTCATTTATCACTTCATCATTTACTCACCTTTGGGTGTAGTACCCTTCAACTCATTCACTTCAGGTTAGTTTTTTTTATAAAAAAAAGGAAATCAAAAGTGGCATCTGTCTCTTTGAGGCATTTTGTTTTGATTCATGTTTCTCCCTCCCACATCCTTTAATCAAATCCCAGTTCTGGCTAAGCATATGGCCTTCAACTCTTTTCAACCACTAACAGCTGGAAAAGTATACCGTATTCAGAATAGCTCATGACACAAATGGATATAAATGGAACCAATAGTTCATTTCTCTTATCCGTTGACTGAAATTATAATTTTCCCCCTTTTTCACATACCTGGCCATTGTCATTTACTGGTTGCTTTTGTGAAGAGATCAGTTGCCATAGGGATGAAATGCATAGCAAAAAAAAAATTGCCTCTACTTTCACTGCAACAGAGTTAAGAACTCATTCCAGTCACCTATAGGTATGACCTCAACTTCAAGTTTATGAACAGCTAAAACAGAAGTCCTGTTTTGTGAAAGAAAATGAGCTTATTGATTTTCATATTATTTAGGATTAAATTGAAAAGATGGGAAATAAACACGAATCAATGAGTGCTGATTTTACATTCATCATGATGATAGAACAGAAGACAAGAGGAATGGTGCTTTGACAAGAGTTTTAGGAGAATATTGAGCAAAAAATGTCCAGCTTTCTCTAACAGAACTAGCAAATGAATTATCCGAATGGAAGAGTGATCGAAAGGAGGATTCACAGAAGTTTTAGAAAAGATAGCTTTGGCAAAGTAGCAGAAAGAACATAAGAAATAGGGGGAGTAGGCCATTCGGTTCCTTGAACCTGCTTTGCCATTCACTAAGATCATGGCTGATCTGATCTTGGCCTCAACTCTATTTTTCTGCCTGTTCCCCATAACCCTTGACTCCCCTGTAGTTCAAAAATCGGTCTATCTCAGCCTTGAATATATTCAATGACTCAGCCTCCACAGCTCTCTGGGGTAGAGAATTCCAAAGATTCACGGCCCTCAAAAGAAATTGCTCCTATCTCCATCTTAAATGGGCGACCCCTTATTCTAAAACTATGTCCCCCAGCTCTAGATTCCCCCACGAGGGGAAACATCCTCTCAGCATCTACCCTGTCAAGCCCCCTCAGAATCTTATAGGTTTCAATAAGATCACACCTCATTCTTCTAAACTCCAATGAGTATAGGCCCAACCTGCTCAACCTTTTCTCATAAGACAACCCCTTCAACTCAGGAATCAACCTAGTGAACCTTCTCTGAACTGCCTCCAATGCAAGTACATCCTTCCTTAAATAAGGGGACCAAAATTGTACACAGTACTCTAGGTGTGGTCTCACCAACACCCTGTACAGTTGTAGCAAGACTTCCCTACTTTTATACTCCATCCCCCTTGCAATAAAGGCTAACATTCCATTTGCCTTCCTAATTACTTGTTGTATCTGCATGCTAACTTTTTGTTTCAAGTAAGAGGACACCCAGATCCCTCTATATTGCAGCATTCTGTAGTCTGTCCATTTAAATAATATTTTGCTTTTCTATTCTTCCTACCAAAGTGGATAACCTCACATTTTCCCACATTATACTTCATCTGCCAAATTTTTGCCCACTCACTTAACCTAGCTATATTCCTATGCAGACTCTGTGTCCTCCTCACAACTTGCTTTCCCACCTATCTTTGTATCGTCAGCAAATTTGGCTACAGTACACTCGGTCCCTTCATCCACGTCATTAAATATAGATTGTAAATAGTTGAGGCCTCAGCACTGATCCCTGTGGCACCCCACTAGTTACAATTTGCCAACCTGAAAATGACCCATTTATCCCAACTCTCTGTTTTCTGTTAGTTAGCCAATCCTCTATCCATGCTAATATATTGCCCCCAACACCGAGCTCTTATCTTGTGCAGTAACCTTTTATATGGCACCTTATCGAATGCTTTTTGGAAATCCAAATACACGACATCTACAGGTTCCCCTTTATCCACCCTGCTCGTTACATCCTCAAAGAACTCCAATAAATTTGTCAAACACTATTTCCCTTTCATAAAACCATGTTGATTCTGCTTGGTTGTATTATGATTTTCTAAATGTCCTGCTTCTACTTCATTAATAATGGATTCCAGCATTTTCCCAACGACAGATGTTAGGCTAACTGGCCTAGTTTCCTGCTTTCTGTCTCCCTCCTTTCTTGAATATGGGCATTACATTTGTGGTTTTCCAATGTGCTGGGACCTTTCCAGAGTCTAGGGCATTTTGGAAGATTACAACCAATGCATCCACTACCTCTGCAGCTACTTCTTATAAGACCCAAGGATGCAGGCCATCAGGTCCAGGGGACTTGTCAGCCTTTCATCCCATTAGTTTGCCTCGAACTTTTTCTCTAGTGATAGCGATTGTTTTAAGTTCCTCCCTCCCTCTTGCCCCTTGATTTTCCACTATTATTGGGATGCTTTTAGTGTCTTCTACCTTGAAGACACATACAAAAAATTTGTTCAAAGTCTCTGCCATTTCCTTGTTTCCCATTATTAATTCCCCAGTCCCATCCTCTGAGGGACCAACGTTTACTTTAGCTACTCTCTTCCTTTTTATATACTTGTAGAAGCTCTTACTGTCTGCTTTTATATTTCTTGCTAGTTTACTCTCATAAGCTATTTTCTCCCTATTTATTATTTTTTAGTCATCCTTTGCAAGTTTCTAAAAATTTCCCAATCTCTGGCCTACCATTAATCTTTGCAATATTGTATGCCTTTTATTTCAATTTGATACTCTCCTCAACTTCCTTAGTTAGCCACGGATGGTTCATCCTTCTTGTAGAGTCTTTCTTTCTCACTGGAATATATATTTATTGAGAGTTATGAAATATCTCCTTAAAAGTCTGCCGTCTTACCTTTTAATCTATTTTCCCAGTTCATTTTAGCCAACTCTGTCTTCATACCCTTGTAATTGCCTTTATTTAGGTTTAAGACACTAGTTTCAGACCCAAGTTTCTCACCCTCAAACTGAATGTGAAATTCTATCATGTTATGATCACTCTTCCCTAGAGGAACCTTTACTATGAGATCATTAATTAATCCTGTCTCGTTACACATTACCAGATCTAAAATAGCCTGTTCCCTGGTTGGTTCCACAACATATTGTTCTAAGAAACTGTCTTGAATTCACTCTATGAACTCGTCCTCAAGGCTACCTTTATAGATTGGACAAATCAAATTGGCAAAGAAGATTAAAATCGCCCACAATTATTGCAGTACCTTTCTTACAAGCCCCCATTATTTCTTGATTTATACCCTGTCCTACAGTGTAGCTACTGTTAGGAGGCCTACAGATTACTCCCACCAGTGACTTCTTTCCCTTACTATTTCTCATCTCCACCCAAACTGATTCTGCATCTTGCTCTTCTGGGCCAAGATCATTTCTCACTACTGTACTGATCTCATCCTTTATTAGCAAGCTACCCCACCTCCTTTTCCTTTCTGCCCATCCTTCCAAAAATGTCAAATACCCATGAATATTCAGTTCCCAGCCTTGGTCACCTTGCAACCACGTCTCTGTAATGGCTCAAATCATACCCATTTATTTCAATTTGTGCCGTCAATTCATCCATATTGCTATGAATGCTGCGTGCATTCAGATAGAGAGCCTTTAATCTTGTCTTTTTACCATTTTTCCCTACTCTGACTATTTGCTGGTGCACTCTTATGCTTGTATGCTCTGTCCCTTCCTGTCACACTCTGGTTATCATTACCCCTATCGCTACCCTGCACTATGGCCTTGTCTCTTTAACTTTCTAAGTTTCTCCTCAGCTGAACCCCCCCCCCGCCCCCACTATTTAGTTTAAAGCCCTATCTACAGCCCTAGTTATTCGATTTGCCAGGACACTGGTCCCAGCACAGTTCAAGTGAAGCCCGTCCCAACGGAACAGCTCCCTCTTTCCCCAGTACTGGTGCCAGTGCCCCATGAATCGAAACCCATTTCTCCCACACCAGTCCTTGAGCCATGCATTCAACTCTCTGATCTTATTGACCCTATGCCAATTTGCTCGTGGCTCAGGTAGCAATCCAGAAATGATTAACTTTGTGGTTCTGCTTTTTAATTTAGCCTCTAGCTGCTCCTACTCCCTCAGAAGAATCTATTTCTTAGTCCTACCGATGTCGTTGGTACCTACGTGGACCACAACTGGATCTTTCCCCTCCCACTCCAAGTTCCTCTCCAGCCCTGAGGAGATGTCCTTAACCCTGGCACCGGGCAGGTAACACAGCCTTCGGGACTCACGCTCTCGGCTGCAGAGAACAGTATCTATCCCCCTAACTATACTGTCCCCTACCACTACTACATTCCTTTTTATTCCCCTAATTTGAATGGCCCCCTATACCACGGTGCTGTGGTCAGTTTGCTCATCCTCCCTGCAGTCCCTGCTCTCGTTCACACAGGCTGCAAGAACCTCGTACCTGTTGGACAAGTGCAAAGGCTGAGGCTCCTCCAATGCTACCTTCTGGATTCCCCATACCTGCCTCACTCGTAGTCACACCCTCCTGTCCGTGACCACGGACCAAATCGGAAGTATTTAACCTAAAGGGTGTGACTGCCTCCTGGAACAAGTGTCCAGGTAATTTTCTCCCTCCCTGATGTATCGTGTTGTCCGAAGCTCGAACTCCAGCTCATCAGCTCTGAGCCGAAGTTCCTTGAGCTGCAGATCTGGTTGCTGTGGATCACACTGGGGTCCACCAGCTCCCACATGCTACAGCTGAAACACATCACCTGCGCTGCCATCTCTATTGTATTTTATTTAACTAATTAGGTTTTCAAATTTTGAAATACTCAATTGTCTATTAATAGTTTTTAATCTAGGTAATAACCTTGTTTAATTTATTAAATTTAGTTGTATGCTTTAGGTCTTTATTGTAACTTAGTCCACAGTCCTAATTTAACCCTAGTTGTTTATATTTTTATATGGTTCAAGCAGCAGCTCTTATCCCCACCTCACCGAATTCCCTCACTCACCAAATTCCTGAGTTTAGTACTCTGTAGAAGCTGTACTCCGTAGAACTGGATTCCGTGCTACTTACCTCCCCAACAGCTGTTAGGAGAAGCAGCAATATAACTTTATTCAGCAGCTCAAACAATGGATTCTCTAGATCACAAGCAAAGATAAAGTTGGCTGGGGATGTCTTAATTTTTTCAAAATTGTAGGTATGATGGGCAGTTATTTTTTTTAAATTTTTTTTAAACTGCCCAAGTGTGGCAGGCAATCACAGATCTGATGGAAAGAAGAGTGAGGGATGCAACCATCCATGCCAGCTACAGTATCAATTATTTCATTGTCACAAGCATTAAGAACCAGAATAAAAACAGCAGTTGGACCAAGAACAGCAAAACAATCTTCAAGATTACCCCAGATGGCCAATTCACTGGCCCAGTCATTCAGCTTATTAACTCAATCAGAGATTCATAGGCTGATTGAACTCAAGCAATTTGTTATTCAATATAGAAAAGGACTCAGCATTATGAGCTGGCCACATTAGTAAATGAGTAGAACCACTGCTGACTGTAAATTTGTAAATTTTGAAATTGCCAAGACTCACATCAGTATGTCTTAGTGGTAGCACACTCACCCATGTCAGAAGTCAAGACCCATTCCAGGACTTGAGTCAGTAGTCTAGGCTATGCACAGTACTGAGCAAGCGCTACGTTTTAGACAAGACATTGAACTGAGGCCAAACTGCCTATTCAAATGGACGGAAAAGATCCCATGGCACTATTTGAAAGGGGATTTCTTCTGGTCTCCAAACTAATATTCCTCCCTCAGACACCAGCAAAAATTAATGAACTGGTCATTCATCTTATTTGCTGTTTACGGGTCCATGCTATATGCAAACTCTAAGGGAATCAAGGGATATAGGGATCGTGCGGGAAAGTGGAGTCGAGGTCGAAGATCAGCCATACTCTTATTAAATGGCGGAACAGGCTCGAGGGACCGTATGGCCTACTCCTGCTTCTTATGTTCTTAAAACTGGCTGCTGCATTTTGCCTATATTAATAGTGGTTGAACTTGAAAAAGTAATTCATTGGCTGTCAAGAGCTTTAGGGCTTTTGAGCATGTGAGAAGGTGCCATATAAATGCAAATTCCTAATGGTGGCTTTAGCAGTGGAGAAGATAATATATTTGATTTTGTGTGACAACAACTTTAAAAGTTCCATACAACTGGAGATTAGAAGAGCTGTAGAAACAGCAAATGAACTTAGTGAGGTAGGGGAGATATATTTACATATTTAAAGTCAGGTGATTCAAGGGACTCCAGTGAAAAGCAATGTGCAAGAACAAATAAGAACACGTACGTCCTCTGGATCAGAAGCCAGAATATAAAGTGAGACAGAAATTGGAAGGAGGAAGAGTCAGAAAGAGGTGAAACTTATAACAGTAAATAAGCAAGATGACCGAAGTTGAAGATATGAAGAATATTACAGGAGCACAAGATAACGCAAGTAGCTGTGAAAGGGATAGTCTCAGACAATGCTGTTCATTACAATAATTAAGTTATACTTGAGTGTTGTTTGCGATATATTTGGGAGGAAAAAGAAAGGAGAATGGGTCATTGCTGCTATAAGGCAAGTGAAGAGCGGCACATCCCACACTGCATGCCGTGTAGACCTCAGGCTCTCACCTTAACTATCTATCTCACTTCCCAGCATTCTTCTCTACAGGACATGGACTTGCTGTTGTCTTAGCAACAGTGAGCTTGGCTCATGCTGCTGGCTTCAGTCTAACAGCAGTTACAGTATTTGAGCTAGATGTATGCAATAGTATACATATTGCAATGTGGTTCCTTTGTACACTTTTGTGTACAGAAAATCAACTACATGATAGGCACCAGCCATTTCACGAAGAAATGAAGAAATAATGGCAATGTCCCAGGTAAGTGATACCTAACCTTGGAAATGCTTATTTACCTTTAAAAATGTAACAGTAACCTACTATCTATGCATTATCTTACATAATACTTTTATTTATTTTATTTTAGCAAATCAAACCAGGGTTACTAGAAACACCTATTAAAATAAACCCAGTGGACAGACCAACGGACAGCCTGTGTACTGCACAAGCCCACCAAATATAGGATCCCACTTGCAACCCATATCGCCGATGTCAGTGAGCCAAGACCAGAAAAGGATAAGGGCGTTAACAAATGCTATTATATATTCCAAAATAACTACTGCTCTATTTACAAAGAAGCAACCATTCCCTGTCTATGCACAGTCTATATGCCTCTCAGTTTGTATAGGTAGGTGACATGCAACCCCTCACATGCCACTTGCACACAGTAAACAATGCACCCTTCCCCCCCTTCTATATTTATTTGAGGTCCTGTGGGGTTAGGTGCATCATAACGTGTAAAGTATATACAAAAATTACAGGTATTTTGAAAATACATTCATAATTACACAAACTCAATACTAATTTATGTATGAACCAGTTTGTGTCATAACCTTTCCTATGGTAAAATCAACAGTCAATTTGAATGGCTGCAAGCATGAAATGGATAATGTAAACAGTTATATTTTCTAGTGTAATTTGTGACAAATTTCTGTAGGAATTCACAAATATTTTAATTGGAACTTCTTAAATAGAAGAAAACATTAACAGTTTATTGTCTCATCTGAAAGACAGCAGCGCTCCCTCAGTACTGCACTGAAGTGTCAGCCTGAATTATGTGCTCAATTCTCTGGAGCGGGGCTCAAACCCATTACCTTCTGAATCAGAGGCAAGAGTGCTGCCACTGTGCCTCTGTTAAAAGAGCAGAAAGTGGCATTTGATACAATACGTTAAGCATTCAAATATAGTATTCCACAAAGCAATTTCAAGACCAAAATGAAAATCCCAATGGTTACAAAATGTTAAAGCATCCATGAACTCACTTACAGTTTTTTTAACATATTCGATTCCTACTGAACTCAGAAGCGATTAACACCTGAACCAACTGGGCACTCCAGTTCACACTGTACTGAGTACATCAAGTTCCACATTGGAGATTACTGAAGATTAAGGGGCCAAAGGAAACTGCAAAGGGTTATTCATAAGCTGTTGTGGCGGGGGGGGGGGAGATGGCAGATCAAATTCAATGTTTGTAAGTGTGAGATGAAGAATTTTGGTTTAAAAAAGCAGTAATTATACTCTGAATGGAAGTACTCAATGGCTCTATGCAGTGGGACTTGAGGATACAAGTTCACAGAACATTAAATTCTGATGAGGCCATAAGAAAACCTAATCAAATTTTAGATTTGATCTCAAGAGGTACAGAGTATAAAAGCCAAGAGATAACAATGAGCCTGCATAAAACCATCATACGACCTCAGTTAATGTACTGTGTGCAGTAAGGGACTTCACACTATAATATAATGAGGCACTGGAGAGAGTATAATGCTGCTTCATTCGGATGCTGCCTGGTATGAGGAAATGCAAATACAAAGATAGATGTAAAAATTGGGTATTTTTTAATTAGAGCAACACAGATTGCCGGGCAATATGATCGAAGTGTTAAAAATTATGAAATGATGGGGCAGGGTAGATAGAAGCAAACTATTTCCAACAATTGAGCAGACAAAAACAGGTAGTCAGATATACAAGATAAAATGGAAGAGATTTAGAACAGAGGGCAAGAGAAACCTCTTCAGAAAGAGAGTTGTGAGGCTGTGGAATTCACTTTCAAGTTTAGTAATTGAGGCAGAAACTAGGTCAGCATTCAAGATCAAGGATAGGGAATTGGTTAGGAGGTAGTAGACAGAGAGTAGGGATAATGGTTAGATACTCAAATTGTCAGGGTCTTGTGTACATGGATTGACACCCAGGGATCTGTACTGGTGCTTCAGCTTTTCACTATATTTATAAATGACTTGGATGAAGGAATAGAGACAAGGACTTTAAACTAGTAAATTGGGGGGGGGGGGGGGTGCCTCCGGTGGAAAATGTAGTACAAATAATAGTTCAAAAACAAACAAAAGGGAAGGGAGTAGAGCAACAGTCAGAAATTGTGCTTTAGGCACTACAGATAAAGGGAAAACTAAAAGATGTAAAGTGATTAAACCAGGAGAGAAATAAGAAACATGTGAGTAAAACATTAGAGCTGAAGGACAGACTAGGGTGTGTGGCCCAAATAAGCGTTCTTTATACAAACGCACGGAGCATAAGGAATAAATTGAATAAACTGCAGACGCAAATTCAACTTGGAGGGTATGACATGGTAGCTATTACTGAGATATGCCTGCTAGATGGTCAGGACTGGGAACTAAATATAACTAGGGTATAAGGTCTACAGGAAAAATAGGGAAAATGGTAGCGGGGGAAGAGTAGCCTTAGTGATGAAGGATGAAATCACTTCAGTGATAAGACAGGCTATAGCGAGAGGTAAGCAGGCACTGGAGACTTTGGCTGGATGTTTCCCATAAAAACGGGTGGGTTTAGAGCGTGGAGGCAGTTTAAGTATTAAAAGTAGGATTCCCGACCTGATCCCACCTCCAACCCGCCCACTTCTGGTTTTGCCAGAGGCAGGGCGGGCAACCAACCCGTTCCCAGAGGGCAGTACCTCAATTTAAATATTGTAATGAGGCTGGAAGCCTCCATTTCCCCTCCATTTTGTGTTTAACTGCGGTGGACAGGTTTCACACAATTCGTGAAACCTGGCAGTTAAACCGAGACAGGGACTTCTGCATCCAGGAGGCAAGTGGCTTTATACCTACCTCCTGGATTCAGGGTCCCGACCATACCCAACCCCCATGATCGAAGACCTCACCACGAGGTCTCCCCTCCACAATGATGATGATGAAGAAGCCGGCCCCAATCCTCTGGCCTCCCTGCCAACCTTCTGTGCCAACCTTCCGCACCCACCCCCACACTTGCCTGCTGATCCCTGACCTCCCAAACCCCGACCACCCCATCACCTGCCGATCCACTCTCCCCCTTACTGATCCCCAACCACCCTCCCCTCCCTCCGCCCTCCCCCACCGATTGCCAATCCCCTGCACCCGCCGATTGCCAATCCCTCCCCCGCCGATTGCCAACCCCCCCTCCCACAATCCCTTCCCCGGACCAACCCCTTGCAACTGAGGCCTCCCCACCCGCAGCCAGCCAGCCTCTCAAGCTGGCTGGCTGTGGGCGGGAAACCGAGGTCTCACACTCAAATGAGGCTCTGCCGTTAAAGTCGGCAGGGCCTGCGAGAAACCCGACCTCCAAGGTTTCCCGCCCACCTCGGAGGCCCCCACTCCCAACCCACCTCCCCAAAGAAAATTCTGACCATTATGGTTAGAATTAAGAAATAGAAAAGGATGTAGGACTGTCGTGGGAGCTGTGCATAGGTCCCCTGGTAGCAGCTGTAAATTACTAGATTGTATAACTAGAGATTAGACAAGGATTTTAACTTTCACAGAGATTCGGATAGCAGATTAGCACGTCAGAAAGATAGTAAATTTCTTGTGCGTGTTCGGGATAGTTTTCTACAACAATATGCCCTAGAACCAACAAGGGGGTGTGCCATATTAGATTTAGTAATGAGTAATGAGCCAGGTTTAGTTAACAGCCTAACGGTATGTGAACATTTATCCAATAGCAATCATAACGTGATCGAGTGCAACGTAGTGTTTGAAAGGGAGAAACTAAGGTTCTAGATTTAGGCAAGGCCGACTTCAACAGGATGAGACAGAGACTGTCCACAGTAAACTGAGCAAATCTGTTAATGGGTAAAACGACAGATCAGTGGGAGGTCTTCAAAAAGGAATTGAATGTGATACAGAACCAGTTTATACCCGAGGGGCAAGAGCTCTACTTGCCAAAAAAACAGCCAAGGACAACTAAAGAGGTAAAGAGACAACATAAAACTAAAAATATACAAATATGCAAAAAAAAGCACAGATCCTGCCGAATGGGAAAGATACAAAGAACAGCAAAGGGTGATAAAACAGATAGTAAGATCTACAAAAAGGGAGTATGAAAAGAAACTTGCAAGGGATATCAAAATAAACACAAACATTTTTACAATTATATTATGAAAAAGAGGGTGGTCAGGAGCAATGTGGGCCCTTTGAAAACTGATATCGGTGATATTGTCAATGATAATAAGGAAATGGCGGGCATGTTGAATAATTACTTTGCATCAGTATTTACAATAGAGGAAGAGGATAGCATGCTGGAAATCCCAAGGAAACTGATATTGAATCAGGGATAGTGACTCAACATAATTAATGTAAGCAAAATAACAGTAATGAAGAAAATAATGGTACTAAAGAGTGACAAATCCCCAGGACCAGATAGTTTCCATTCTAGGGTTTAAAGGAAGTAGGTGAGTACATTGCAGATGCCATAACTATAATCTTCCAAAGTTCTCTCAATTCAGGAGCCATTCCTTTAGATTGCAAAGTTGCACATATCACTCCACTATTTAATAATGGTGAGAGGAGGAAACCAGGGAGTAGACCAATTAGCCGAACATCTGTTGTCGGGAAATTACTAGAGTCTATAATTAAGAACAGGGTGACTGAACATCTTGAAAATTTTCAACTGATCAGAGAGCACCAGCATGGATTTGTGAAATGTAGGTCATGCCTGACGAACCTGATTGAATTTTTTGAAGAGGTGACTAAAGTAGTGGACAAGGGAATGTCTATGGATGTTACTTATATGGACTTCCAGAAGGCATTTGATAAAGTTCCTCATAAAGAGAATGTTAACTAAACTTGAAGCCCATGGAACTGAAGGCAAATTATTGACCTGGTTAGGAAATTGGCTGAGCGGCAGGTGACGGAGAGTAGGGATAATGGGCAGGTACTCTACTTGGCAGGATGTGACTAGTGGTGTACCGTAGGGATCTATGTTGGGGCCTCAACTATTCACCATATTTATTAACGACTTAGATAATGGGATAGAAAACCACATATCCAAATTTGCCGATGATACAAAGATAGGCGATATTGTAGACAGGGTAGATGAAAGCATAAAATTACCAAGGGATCTTGATAGAATGGGTCTTTTTCGGGGTGGCAGGCGGTGACTAGTGGGATACCGCAGGGATCAGTGCTTGGGCCCCAGCTATTCACAATATATATCAATGATTTGGATGAGGGAATCAAACGTAATATTTCCAAGTTTGCTGAAGATACAAAACTAGGTGGGATTGTGAGTTGTGAGGAGGATGCAAAGAGGCTTCAAGGTGATTTAGACAAGTTGAGTGAGTGGGCAAATACATGGCAGATGCAGTATAACGTGGATAAATGTGAAGTTATCCACTTCGGTAGGAAAAACAGAAAGGCAGAGTATTATATAAATGGTGATAGGTTGGGAAATGTTGATGTACAAAGGGACCTGGGTGTCCTTGTACACCAGTCACTGAAAGCAAACATGTAGGTGCAGCAAGTAGTTAGGAAGACCTTCATTGCAAGAGGATTTGAGTATAGGAGCAAGGATGTTTTACTACAGTTATACAGGGCCTTGGTGAGACCACACCTGGAGTACTGTGCGCAGTTTTGGTCTCCTTAGCCAAGAAAGGATATACTTGCCATAGAGGGAGTGCAGCGAAGGTTCACCAGAATGATTCCTGGGATGGTAGGACTGTCGTATGAGGAGAGATTGGGTCAACTAGGCCTGTATTCACTAGAGTTTAGAAGAATGAGAAGGGATCTCATTGAAACGTATAAAATTCTGACAGGGCTAGACAGACTGGATGCAGGGAGGATGTTTCCTCTGGCTGGGGGATCTAGAGCGAGGGGGTCACAGTCTCAAGATATGGGGTAGGACATTTAGGACTGAGATGAGAAGAAATTTCTTCACTCAGAGGGTGGTGAACCTGTGGAATTCTCTACCACAGAAGGCTGTGGAGGCCAAGTCACTGAATATATTTAAGAAGGAGTTGGATGGATTTCTAGACACAAAAGGCATCAAGGGGTATGGGGAGAGAGCAGGAATATGGTATTGAGATAGAGGATCAGCCATGATCATATTGAATGGCGGAGCAGGCTCAAAAGGGCTGAAAGGCCTACTCCTGCTCCTATTTTTTTATGTTTCTATATTAAGGGAAACAGATAGGGTAGATAGAGAGAAACTATTTTCGCTGGTTGGGGAGTCTCGGTCTAGGAGGCATAGTCTAAAAATAAGAGCCAGTCCTTTCGGGAGTGAAATTAGGAAACACCTCTACACACAAAGGGTGGTAGAAGTTTGGAACTCTTCCACAAACCACAATTGATGCTAGATCAATTGTTAATTTTAAATTGGAGATTGATAGATTTTTGTTAACCAAAGGTATTAAGGGATATGGAGCAAAGGGATATGGAGTTAGGTCACAGATCAGCCATGATCTCATTGAATGGCAGAACATGCGCAAGGAGCTAAATGGCCTACTCCCGTTCCTATGTTCCTAGAGCCACATATCCAAGTTTGCTGATGACACCAAGTTAGATGGCACAGTACAGCGTAGATGGGAGCAGAAAGTTGCAAAGACACAGTGACAGATTAAGTGAGTGGACAAAACTGTGACAGGTGGAGTTCAATGTGTGAGGTCATCCACTTTGGACTGAAGAAAGATAGAACAGAGTATTTTCTAAATGGTGAGAAGCTAGGAACTGTGGAGGAGCAGAGAGATGTCTAAGTACAGAAAACACAAAGATGGTGGACAGGTACAAAATATAATTTAAAAGGTTAATGGAATGCTGGCTTTTATCTCATGTAGGCTGGAATACAAAGGAGTGGAAGTTATGTTACATTAAGCTCTGGTTAGACCCCATTTAGAGTACTGCGTTCAGTTCTGGGCACCACATCTCAGGAAGGATATACTGGCCTTGGAGGGGGTGCAGTGCAGATTCAACAAAATGATACCTGGGCTAAAAGAGTTAAATTATGAGGATAGGCTGCATAGGCTAGGCTTGTATTCCCTTGAGTAAAGAAGATTAAGGGGTGATCTAATTGTGGTGTTTAAGATGATTAAATGAGTTGATAGGATAGACAGAAACTATTTCCACTGGTGGGGGAGTTCAGAAAAAGGTATAATCTTAAAAGTTAGAGCTAGATCTTTCAGGGGTGATGTCAGGAAGCATTTCTTCACACAAAAAGGTAGTGGGAATCTGGAACACTCGCCCCCAAAAAGCTGTTGAGGCTAGGTGAATTGAAAATTTCAAAACTGAGGTCGATAGATTTTTGTTAGGCAAGGGTATTAAGAGTTCCAGAACCAAGGCGGTAGATGGAGTTAAGATATAGATCAACCATGATCTAATTGAATGGCAGAACAGGCTCGAAGGGCTGAATGGCCTACTCCTGTTCTTATGTTCCAGACTGGATAGGTGGATGAAGGAAAAGGGGTTGAAGGGACATAGGAACAGGGTGGGCAAATGTGATCAGAACTATTTGCTCACGTGGAGGAAATGCCAATATGGACTGGTGGGACCAAATGGCCCGTTTCTATGTTGTAACTTCGATGTAATATCGATAAATTAAAATAATCTTCATCGTCTGAGCTAGTTATTCCAAGAGCACAATTCACCGTTTGATCTGGTCTGGTTTCCAGATCAGTGAGAAAAAACATCCTCGTTTCTTGCTTTTCCCCCGGTGTTGATTAGACATATACTCCAATTTTGTAGGATCAGTCATGATCTTATTCTGCAGCTTGGTACCATCAGTATTGTCCCCTATCATTTTTGTGCTATAATTTCTTGAAATGTGATTTACTGATCAGCTCATAGGTTTCCCACTATCAACTTCATGCTACTCACTCCAACTCTACAATTATCTTATTAAACAATAAACTCATTAATGGTCTCAAATCAGGTGATGAGAGAAATCATCATGGTACCAGCAGAAAAACTGTCAGATGAGAACAATTAGCACCTGATTGGCAGCAAGAAACTACTGGCAAGAAAATAAAACATAAATCAAAAAACAGAAATGGCTTTTAAAGAGGATGAAAATATGAGCATCAGTTCAGGTAAAGTACTGTTTAGAGAAACACGGGACACAAGCAGCACTCGGTTAGTCTGGCAAGAATTGTTGGATTTTAAACTTCCTTATTTTACTAATTTGTGTGTTAAAAAATTAGCAACTTGCACAATTTTTTGAAATCTTGCAATTGAGTTATTTGTGCCTCTTTCAGTTGCATGTAGCAATGGCATGAGATCGATATGGTTTTCCCAATGCTCCGTTGCATCCCATCAGCCTCTATGACTAGCTCGATCTACTTCAAAGCTAGTGCTCTTGATAACCCTGGGTTCAAAACACTCATCACTACTAGTAGGATTTTTTCTTAAAGAAAACAACTATTTGTTCACTCCCTTTACATTACAGAGCTTATTTTCTTTAAGTTGGGGCTATTTAAAATAATTAGTACTTTAAAAAGATCTATAAACCAAGAGAATAAGCTTTTTCTGCAAAAAGATTTTTGAGTTTATATATATATACTATCACAGAACAAATATTTCACATGCAGTTATATAAACCTAAAATGTTCTTACTCACCGAAGTTAATTTTAAAGAATTATCTATGTCAATTTCAGAAACAGAGGTACTTTCTTGCCTGCAAAAAACACAGTACAGGATACTTAACATTTTGCTTTTGACTTGTTTTCAAACACAAGTTTCCAAATAACCAGGAGTCTTATCTGTAGTGTCAAAAAGGCAAGCTATATAGGTCACCATAGGTAGTTATTTGAAATTCAACATATTTCAATATATTATTTTGAAAACTAATTACAGACTCCTTCATTTTCATAGCCCTTAAAATGTGCCATTATAGATCACTAACTTGAATATAGCTTTTACAAACAGAAGCACCATCATCAAGTTGCTAGCAATGGTATTTCAGCTGAATTACTCAAAGTCCCAGTTCTCATAGCAGGAAAGTAGTCATACTGTTATCTCAAAATGTGTACCATAAAGCACATTAACATTTTGATTGCTGCAATTTTAACAACTTTGCTAAACAGATCTTCCAAACATCTGTAACTGGTAATGTAACAATTAGAAATGCCGAAAGAAACAATTTTTTCCTTCTCCAATTGTCTCCCCTGCTCTCCTGAAAGCTTTGAGCTTTCACAGGCATCAGCAGTACTGTAGTTGGTCTGGTCATTTTTCATGCTTGAGCCTAGACATTGGCAATCGATCAACAAGCTATGTGACTGTGAGGTGGCGTCAAGGCCAAGTCAGAACATGTGCCCTTTCCACCAGGAGTTCCCGAATAGCAATCAGAAGCAGGAATCCTGGTGGCGTTCCGCTCTTTAGCCCAGATTAAAAGAGGTGTATTGTACAATATTACCACTCCAGCTTGAGATAATTCAGCATAGACCAGGGATCAAATCTAGCATCTTTCTTCTTGTAATGCATTTTTTCATAGAACCATCAATGAAACAGAAAATATATTTCTAGTAAAATTCTGGACATTGTTTATTCATTAGCTTAATGCACAATTAGTCATGTCATTCAAAAGCGAACAAAATATTTTACTTCATTGCATAGCTCTGGTCAGACTCAAGATTTTTACTAATATAGTACCACACTGGGAGCGATGGATTACCTGTACTCATTTTCTATTCGACACCAGAATTAGCAAGTCACTGGGTGAATAGGGACTACTTGACTGGCACGCAGGAGGTTTTTTTTTAAATAAATGATGGGTGTATTAAAGCCAACAGATAGCTTATGAAACAGTTTCCACACCAGTATTAGCATCCCTGGTATTGTACAAATTAAATAGAAAATAAAGCTCCCTTCTAATCACCTTAAACTTAAATTGAAACAAAAATAATGTGCAGCTCTCTTCCTACTGCTCTAGTGTTATATTTTATTTCCCACACCTTTCCACCCAAATAAATTGAAGTATAGGCAATTTTGTGCTGTGGCACTATACCCACAAAGAACTTGATGAGACTCCAAATGCATTTTAAACAAGATCTTTACTGCCAACAGAATGAAGAAATGTCATCCCATTAGTCTGGGCTAGGTTCAAACTCAAGCCCAGAGTTGAAAAGACAGGGGTCTAATCAAATGCACTCCCCCAAACCACTAACTTTTTCTTGTACTGTAACTTTGGACAACTTTTCTCTCAATGCAACATCTTAGAAGCAAAAACCAAAATTGCGACATAAGCTTAAAGCATACTTTTTTCTTGCCAATTTTCCCCCTTCCTCTATTGAAAGCTGGAGTACAGTTTAACTGGTGCCAATAAATCGCAACCAAGTGGCCAATATTCACCTGTAAGCTCTAAAAATGAATTCTTGTAAGCTACTCAACCAGAGGGCAACACACCCAAGTCCAATTCCATCCTCACCTGACATGCACACAAATGTACTTCCAGCAAAGGGTGCTAGATAGCAAAAGGAGTGGAATTTCTGGTTTTTTAAGCTGCCGAGCTAGGGAACACCGAGGCCAACTGTAGTGCAGGCTGAGATTAGCTAACACATGAGGGATCAAACCCAAGGCCCACCTGGTCTGCAACTCAGTTACTCACTATATAAACCTGCTGAATCATCGGGTACTCTTTACAAGATGCTGCATTGGATGTATATGGGAACATAATGTTAGAAGTATCACCTTATTCAGACAGATTTTCATTATTTATAAATGACTTAGATGAAGGAATAGAGAGCCATATATCCAAGTTTGCTGACGACACAGTAAATAGTGTAGTTGGGAGCAGAAAGTTGCAAAGACACAGTGATAGATTAAGTGGATCAGCAAACCTGTGGCAGATGGAGTAAATGCGAGGGAAGCATGAGGTCATCAGCTTTGGACCCAAGAAAGATAGATTAGAGTATTTTCTAAATGGTGATAAACTGTGGGAGCAGAGAGATTTAGAGGTCCATGTATAGAAATCACTAAAAGCTAGTGGACAGGTACAACAAATAATTAAAAAGACTAATTGAATGTTGGCCTTTATCTCAAGGGGACTGAAATACAAAGGGATAGGAGTTATGTAGAGTTATATAAAGCTCTGGTTAGACCTCATCTGGAGTACTGCGTTCAGTTCTGGACACCAAACCTCAGGAAGGATTTATTGGCCTTGGGGGTGTAGCACCAGAATGATAGCGGGGCTACAAGGGTTAAATTATGAGGACAGGTTGCAGAGACTATGCTTGCACGCCCTTGAGTATAGAAGATTAAGGGGTAATCTAATTGAGGTGTTTAAAATGAATGAAGGATTTGATAGGGTAGGTAGAGAGAAACTATTTCCTCTGGTGGGGGAGTTCAGAACAAGGGGGTGTAACCTCAAAATTTGAGCTAGGCAGTTCAGGGGTGATGTCTGGAGGCACTTCTTCAAACAAAGGGTAGTTGAAATCTGGAACACTCTCCCCCAAATGCAGTTGAGGCTAGGTCAAATGAAAATTTCAAAACTGAGATTGATAAATTTTTGTTTGGCAAGGCGGGTAAATTGAGTTGAGATGCAGATCAGCCCTGATCTAATTGAATGGTGGAACAGGCTCAAGGGGTTGAATGGCCTACTCCTGTTCCTATGTTCCAGATGTCCACAGGCTTGCAAATGGCAAATGTCAGGCCTATAATGAAAGCCTTTCATCATGCTATTCCAAGTTACATTTTATTGTGGTGATCTATTTACAGAATCAATCTTGTACTTCATATACACCTGCAACTGAAAGCTGGAATGGGTATGACGGCTGCCTATAATCACTACGTTTTGTGCTTACAGGCTAAAAATAAACTGTGCCAAACACAGGACCTTATGTTTGTGAACAAGAACAAACACAGATGGAAGCAAAGAACGGATGAAACAGCATGGGAATGAAGCACATTTCAGGGGATGCCACAACATACTCGGACTTACATTCTCAAAATTTCTCCCATGGATTTTGCTGAATTCAATCCATTAATCTTAAGTATTTGAAGGCGGATGAAACAATAATTCATATATGTGGAAATCCCACCAACTGTTTGAAATTTGCACTGTATGGGTAATATTCAGACTTTACACTATAGGAAGGGAGCCACTCCCTCTAGAACATACAATGAATATGATTTTTAAACGATCAATTTAAATGGCCAGAGAATCATGCGCAACAAACAGCAGATTTCTGATGATATGTGCTCCTGGTGGACAAGGCTCCCCATCCAGCAACACAAAGTTGGAAAAAAATCAGTCAACTGATCACAACTAACAATTCTAACTGAATTACACACTTAGGTTCACTGGTTACATAAATATAATAAAATTACTGGTGGAATCTGTGCCCATTTACTCTTTTTGAATAAATATATAGTTAATCCATGCTACACAACAGTAGTTGATCTCTTGGCATGTCTAAGAACAGTAGGGGCATCCTATTTGTCAGTCTGATGACCATTTAAACTCAAGACAAAATGGCTGAAAGTTGCCAATGATCCACATAGGTGTCATCTGAAAACTTTGTGATTTGCTGAAAACAAGTTGGTAAAAATGATAAGCAAAGATGCACTTCACAGAACACCTTTTGCACAGGTAGCACATTTGAAAGCAGCTCATCTGTTTTTATACCACCCATGAGCTGGATCGAGATAATTCAATGAAACAGTCCTCTCATTGAGCATCCTCTATTTTACTAACTTAGAATGATTGCATGTCAAAACCAAAATCACTGGATATAAATAGAAGGCTAAGAGTAAAGTTTTTTGTAATTCCAATGTACTTTGGACAAAATATATTATTTCTGTGCTTTGTTTACTTGAATTTAAATGAAAATATTTTTAAATGGCAAGCAGTTCCACCACTACTTACCTTTCTGCTTTATTATTGTTTTCTTCATATATAATTGGTTCATTGTCCAAGCTTTTGTCAGGCAAATCCAGGAGTGGAACTTTGGGAAGAGACAAGTTTTCCACAACCTACAAATTTCCAAAAAAACAGAAGTTATTCAAGTCCAACCAGAAAATGGCTGTGATGAGGATACAGTTCCTATCCTGAGAGTCGTGTATATCATTTTAAAGTTGTGGAAACCTTATGAAGAAGTCCAAAGGGTTCCTTGGAAAAAGTATAATGGCTGCTGTGAGATTATCTGTTTCAGAGCTCCAATAGGTTTTGATCCATAATTAACCAATTCATATTCTTTTGAAAGAGAAGGGATATCTTTACATGCCAGTTTCATGAGAATAGATCATGGTGTTACTTGCAATTATCTGTGTTCTAGAATTGCTAAACCATCAGGAAACACACTATAAAGTTTGACTTAGGGTTGGTGCACATTGTTACAGATAAGATACCACTGTTGCTTTGATGGCTAGTTCAAACAAAACATAGTATCCTAAACAGTTGCATTTCTACATCCAAGAAAGAACACTCATGTAACCTAAAAACCCTTCAGTGTCTTCAATTACCTATTGGTTTTACCAGTGATAATTGCTAGTAGGGGCTTAATGAGGAATCATTCTGTGCAATTTACTATTCCATGCCATTTACCATCATTCTGGGTTCCCAATTTACTGAGAAAGGCTGCATGGATTTTGGAATGCTTTTGAATTTTTAATTCTCAAAGACCAGTTTATACATCAAATAAATTTGGTTATTATACACTGTTAGTATCTTGCTAGATGTTTTTGTTTCAATATAATGTTTAACTGTACATAAATCAGAAAAAGTACATCAGTCTTTCTACAGTGGTCTAGCAACGTGTTATTTGTTCATCCTGAGTTAGTGGGAGAGTGTGTTGAGCATCCCATGCAATGTTCATTCTAAATTTTATTTGTTTTGGGCGGCCTGTTTATTTCAATGCATGGTATCATAAAGGGAACAACTTGTGAGCGGCCTGCGCGGTACCTTTCAGATTGCTGCGCAGCTTAGAGGGACCACTGATCCCAAGTACTCTGTAGCAAGTGCTTACAATGAATCAGGGCTAACTGTTAAACCGGAGTATGCTACCTCATAATACACGGCAGAGAATAAAGTCACAGGTTTTGGTTCATAAGGGACTCTGTCTGTATGGTAACTGCAACCTAACTGAAACAACTAGCATTTATACAGCGCTTTTAACATAGTAAAACGTCCCAAGGCGCTTCACAGGAGCGTTATCAGACAAAAACTGACAGAGACAAAGAAGGAGACATTAGGACGGGGATGCTTGGTCAAAGACGTAGGTTTTAAGCAATGCCTTAAGAGAGAGAGGGGTGGAGAGGCGAAGAGAATTCTAGAATTTAGGGCCTAGACAGCTGAAGGCATGGCCGCCAATGGAGAGACAAAGAAAGTGGGGGATGCACAAGAGGCCAAAGTTGGAAGATCAGCGCTCTCTGAGGGTTCTGGGCTGGAGGAGATTACAGAGATAGGGAGGGGTAAGGCCATGGAGAGATTTGAACATGAGGATGATAATTTTAAAATGGAGACGCTAGTGGACCAGGAGCCAAGGTAGGCCAGCAAGTACAGGGGTAATGGGTGAACGGGACTTGGTGCAAATTAGGATTCTGGCAGCAGAGTTTTGGGTGAGCTCAAGTTTATGGAGGGTGGAACTTGGGAGGTCAGACGGGAGGGCACTGGAATACGCGAGTCTGGAGGTAACAAAAGCATGGGTGAGGGTTTCTGCAGTAGATAGCCAAGGCAGGGGCGGAGACAAGCAAAGTTAGAGGTGGAAGTAGATCGTCTTTGTGAAGGAGAGAATATGGGGTTGGAAGCTCAGCTCTGGGTCAACAGGTCAGCAAGGCCACAGTCTGGTTCAGCCCGAGACAATGGCCATAGAGGGAGAATGGAATTGATGGCGAGGGAATTAAGTTTGTGGCAGGGCCGAAAACAATTGCTTCCGTCTTCCCAATGATTAATTGTATGTAATTGCAGCTCATTCAGGATTGAATGTTGGACAGGTAGCCAGACAACAGAGGCAGTGGATGGATCGATAGAGGTGGTTGTGAGGTAGAGCTGGGTGTCGCCAGCATACGTGCAGAACCTGATGTTATGTCTTTGGATGATGTCACAGAGGTGCGAGATTATCATGAATTAATTAGTTTTTAGAATACTTGCTTTACTATCTTATAATCATCAGTAATAGATTTATAATTGCATGTAAGAATTAAATATAAAAGTCTGTAATCATCAACTGTGTGCAATGGTAACCTGAATTATATAGGGCATGTAACCCTTTTGCTTATAATTAAAAGTCTGTGAGTAAGCTGTAACCAGGCAACCTAGGGTGAGAAAGAGGATTGCTATAGTCGAATAGTGAGGTGGTGGGTGAAAGTTGGATATTAGCCAACAGTAAGGAGGAGACAGAGCACAGCTAGCCTGGGAACCAAGGTTAGGTGCAGTTTCCATTGTGGAGAAGGGTTTAAGGAGACAGTTGGTAGTGGAGCAAAGTAGCTGGGGGTTATATTTGCATTCTAGGATGATCATGGAATAGTGAGCAGTTTTGGCAGAGGTGAGTAGGACTCAATAATGGTCCAGCCAGATTTGGCAGTAAATGGCTAAACTGTTGAGCACCATATAACATTCAAATGTGCAGCTCTTGGACTTAATGGAGTGAAGATGGGGGGGGGGGGGGGGCTGTACCAGAGGGAACAACCAGGGTGGGAGAAAGTAAAAATATTGCTAGGAACAAGGGCATCAAAGGCAGATGCGAGTATGTGATTGAGCAGATCAATAGTTGCAGAAGTACCGTTGCGAACTACACGAGAATACCTGCCTTATGAGTCACCTCCACTCACTAAATAGGCACTCACCAATTCCCCCATAAGACATCAATGATGCGAGGGCACCAATTCAATTCCCTATTTTTTTGCATTATAAAGTGAATCCCTAATCAGTATTACAGTTTTTCTTTCCACAAGGGAAGCAAAGGCATTTGAAACAACAGTAGTAGCTACAACAATGATGATCCAAAATGCTTTTAAAATAATAATCTTTTGCTTACTTGTATCAAAGATGTAAATGTAACAAATATTATAGTAACCAAATGTACTACAGCTCTCTTCAAAAAGTTAGAATTCAAGCTGGAAGACCTTTCACCAACAGGTGGCAGTGCCCAACACCTGTCATCAATTCAATTCAATTCAATTCGCTTTATTGGCATGACAAGTTACATCTTATGTTGCCAAAGCATCGGAGAACATTCATGTTTGTTCACAAAAATACAGATCTATCCATAGTGTATAAACAGATATATCCCTGAGTGTATAAATATACTTTCATATAATTTATATATACTCTTATCTTATCTTTAGTGGTTGTCCCTCTGTTTATGGCAAGCTGTAACATAGTGTGCCGCTAGTGTTATGCAACTTCTCTCTTCCCCTAGTAGGTATGGGAGTTTTTGGTTGTCATTCAATTTTCTGAATTCCGGGCATATTTTTGTAAATTTTGGGTAGAAATTCTCCCTTATGCCCTGATATTTTCTACAAGCTGTGAGGAAGTGCATCTCTGTCTCCACCATTCCCTGACTGCAGTGAGGGCATATCCTGTCCTCTCTTGGTAGCCGGGTCTGCCTGTGTCTACCTTTTTCGATCGCCAGGCTATGTTCACTAAGTCTGTACATTGTCAGGATTTTTCTCAGTTTGCTGTCCTTTACCATGGTCAGGTAATCAGCTATGTTGTATTGTCTGTTTAGGGCCAAGTAGCAATTGAGTTTGCTTTGGGTTTTTGTTGTTTCTGCCCAATATGTCAGATATTTTTCCTTTTGCTTAGCGACGATTGTGTTGGGTCGAATTCTTTGTGTTACGCTGTCACTGTCCTGTGGCTGGTTATTGTTAGTAGTTACTTCACTGAGTCCCAGGACTAGTTGACTGAGGGTATTCTTCTTTATGGTCAGCTCTTGGCATTTCAGGGCGTCGTAGTGATAGCATTGGGGGTTGCTCATTTGTAGGTGATTCCAAAATTTGGTGGCTCTTTTTTTTTGACTGGAAACAGTAATAGAAGGGGAGGGATTTTCCACCAGAGACAAAAATACTATTTCATTTGGCAATGACACTGGCTTAGTGGAGTATATCCAAAAACTATAAATTCCAAGTCAGCAAGAGAAAATGATAATTAATTATCTCTGTTCCTTCCACCATAATTTCTGCAGGATTCTGGTTGAGGGGGGAAAAAAAGGAAATACAAGCACCTGTTGTTCTAGAGGAGGCCATAGTATTGGAAGAGTGGGCTCTGCATCCTTAGAACAAAACCATGGCAGTTTTGACACACAATATCACAAATTGTAGTCAGAAATGAACCCAGGAGAATATCTACAATGTCTGTGCAGTCGACTCATGAGGATGTAACAGCATCTAACTCAGTCAACAACTATACTGTCCAATCAGCCTTGGCTCAGTATCAGTACTCTCGCCTCCGTGTCAGATGGTCATGGCTTCAAGTCGCACATAATCTAAGGCTGACACTTTTTGATGAGATGTTAAACCAAGGTCCAGGCTGCCCTCTCCAGTGAGAAAATCCCATTGCACTAGTTAAAGAAGAACATACAAGCTGAACTTTTTTTGTTCCTATGTTCCAATCTGGCTGGATGCCAATTCAAGAGTGTTACCAGATCAAGGAATTTCCAGTGATGACTTGGTAAAGCCATAAAGCCAAATGCAAACCCTAAGTCGTCAAAGGTATATAAAAGGTGCAATAAGCAGACCATAAGACAAACCTACATATAACTAACTATGTTACACTACATAGCTGCTGCATTACACAATTTTTAAAACACCCTCATTTTTCATCTGGTTCATAAATTTCCAATTAAATGTTATTTCACTTTATTAAAATAGCATGCTAAAACTCAATTCATTTCTTAGTCCAAGCAATGCCCACGTTACCATGACGCAAATTAATCTAAAATTGAAGTGAATAGTAATAAAGCAAGAAGCACTTTTTACACCAAGAATACTTAGTCATAAGATATCTAATTTTCAACTATATTCATTTTAAGTGTATACTTCTTGTTTGCCTCAACCAAGTTAGCCCTGTGTTCAATTGGTCATAGCCCTCAACCACTGTTACAGAATGAACAAACTCTTGTCCTTTCTCATGAAGACGCACGCAGCTAAAAAAAAAATCCTACTGATAAATAGTTGGCATGGCAACATAAATAGCATTGGTCCTATCAGTATAGCACATTATGATTGCGATTCCCAGTAAAGTCCAACCTCGAGTATGCCTCTGCAGCTCAGCAAGTGAAATCAGATGTTTGAAATGGTGTCCAATGTCTGCACAAACTAAAACTGAAATCACCCCATTTCAAGTTATGCATATTCAGAAATTACATAAGTGATTTCATAATGCCTACATTTTCTATGTCAAAACAGCAGTTTTTATTCATAGTCATTAAATCTTATGCTACAATAAAAGTTAATTCCTCTACCAGACTGAAGAATTATGCTTCATTTTCTGTTTCTTTCAAAATCATGTATAAAATGCAATTATATTTCATTGATATTACATATTACAGAACTACTCCAACTGAAGGAAATTCATTCCCTAACCCAATTCCTGGTAGGAGTTATTATCCAGTTTATACTGCAGGTTGATGCAGCAACACATGTACAACTACTGTATATATCCAAGACCACAAAAGTAAGAGTTGCATTCTAGGTATGAACCTTCCCACATGTTAGAACAAAGTTTACACAAATCAGCAAGGTAGACATAGCCTGAGCTCTCAGGCGGCCCATAGCCAGAATATAGCAGCCAATCACCTTTGGTGCTAGCAGCACTTTGCCTGCAGAGACAGTACATCACCCAAGGTTGATCTCTGCCTCTGGAGACATATACAAGGTCTTTGTTATATTGAGCTGCTGTTTCTGAAGGCAGGGCGTTGACAATATGAATAGGGTATTTAATGTGATCTCAAACTTCAGATCTTTTATACTCATTTCATCACAAATATATATTGTTTTACTTACATTTTCAACATCCTGATGCAAATGAGTTTCCAGTACTTCCAAGGTACAATTATGTAGTGAAAGCTGCTGATCATTGTCTTCCAAACTATCCGCATGCTGTAAAGTTTCTGAAAGGGCTGTTTTACTAACTTCAGTGTTGTGACTATTCTCTTCAGTGAGATCGCCTCTAGAATTTGGAGAAAGAAAATCAGAGAAACTGCAATCCAGTTCAGAGAAAATATTACACAAAAATTCTGGGAACTTCTTTTTTAATTTAGCCGCTCAATTTATTTTCCTACAAACTGTAGAATACCACTACAGGTAGACTACCCTTTATCCGGACTTCCGAAAACCGAAACCCTCTAAAAACCGAAGGTTTTTTCGTTCAGCGTAAGTCGTGCATACGAACGAAAAAACCTTCGGTTTTTAGAGGGTTCCGGTTTCGGAAGTTCGGATAAAGGGTTAAGTCGTGCGCACGACCCCCCGCGGACCCCGCCGGCCCCAACTGACTTACGCTGAGCGTCAGCGTAGGTCGTGCGCACGACCCCCCGCCGACCCCCCTTCCGAAATCCGAAATTCTCCTTTATCCGAAACTCGGCTGGTCCCGAGGTTTTCGGATAAAGGATAGTCTACCTGTACAATGTTGGAGCTCTTAATACATATTGCACCACTGTGATGAGTTTAAGATTGAAGTCATTCTTTTCTAGACATATTTTAATTTGATGTTTAATCCCATTTCCTGCAAACGGTAAGAGGGGAGATCAAAGACAAGGAGAATCGGAAGATAGCGAAGAATTCTGTTATATTCCTAGACTGACTAACGAAAACCTCACAGGATTTGTCGATAAATACATCACGAAACATTTAACATTTTCAATTATGGTTCATAAATGTTGCACTACAAAAATCAAATTGTTTCATTTAAAAGCTGTAGTAGAAAAAAAACAGGTACCATTTACCACTATACAAATCAAAGAGTGAAATTGTGATGTTAAATTAAGTTGCACACTCCTGAAATGTGCACAAAAGTAAAAGGGGGGGAAGGAAACAGAAGTGGGGGGTACAGCGAGGGGCGGGGAAAGAGGGAGAGAGAGAGATGGGGAAGAGAGCAAAGATGGAAGCAAGAGGGGGTGAACTGTAGGGGAAGCAAGGGTGGAAAAAGGTCATGGGAAAGAAAAAGTGTGCAAAGCAAAGGTTTACCAGTGGGACTCTGCAGAGCCAGTTAGAGGAAAAGAAAATATAAAATGCTTATTTTAGTTTCTCAAGATCAAAAGGTATTGAAAACAGGTTTGGAAGTCAGGTTTTAAATCAATTTTGAAAGGGATACAACTTGAAAGTTGTTCATCTACATCTATCGAGTTTTTGTTTAGTGAACAGATAGATATTAATCTGCATTATTACTTATGCCTCTGAAGTACCTTGAGATATTTTTCTATGTTAACTGCACTATAAAATGAAAGTTGCTGTTGTTGCTGCAAGATATTAAAACAGAGAATGATTCTGTTTTAGTAACATTTTAGGCATTTTTCAAATGGAGAAAAGTGACCTATTGATCCAAATTGTAATACAATCTACACCTAATAATCCAGACACTTTATGCTAAAAAAAAATCAAATTATGCAATAATTCACATTAAGCGTGAACACAGTGGTAATTTAGTACTGCAAAATATTCAAATCCAATATTTACATCTACCAGATAATTCTAAATTTAGCAACTTCAAATTAAGAGTAAACTGCCACTTCCTCAGTCATCTCCATCCCCAAGGTGACAGCCAGGATAGCCATATTTCAGGGAAATGGGGGATGGAACCAAAGACAAGTAAAAGTCTTGGTCACAAGCACAGAAATCACCAAAAGGAAAATAAGAGGCAAAAAAACATTAAAAATATAGAATAAATAATTTCTGAAAACTGTACCGTCAATAAATGTTACACTGACAAAATAAAACAGCAAGTCACTTCTACTAAATACGCTACACACAGATTTTTTAAAAAGTTTAAAGATACCCAAAAGCAGGCAAGATTTTTACATAAGAACATAAGATGTAGGAGCAGGAGTAGGTCATTTGGCCCATCGAGCCTGCTCCGCCATTCAATAAGATCATGGCTGATCTGATCTCGGCCTCAACTCCACTTCCCTGCCTGCTCACCATAACCCTTCGCTCCCTTACCATTCAAAAATCTGTCTATCTCCACCTTAAATATATTCAATGGCCCAGCCTCCACAGCGCTCTGGGGAAGAGAATTCCAAAGATTCACGACCCTCGGAGAAGAAATTCCTCCTCATTTCCATTTTCAATGGGTGCCCCCTTATTCTGAAATGATGCCCCCTAGTTCTAGATTCCCCCACGAGGGGAAACATCCTCTCTGCATCTACACTGTCAAGCCCCTTCAGAATCTTATATGTTTCAATAAGATCCCCTCATTCTTCTATAGGGGATCTTATTTTTGGTTCATAGGTGAACCAAACCAATGTAAGAACATCAATTTGTAACACGGGTTATTTAAATCATAGCAATTGTGTCAGACCTTCGAGTTTTTCACTAACTGGTCTTTCTTGCTTGTACATCTTAGTACAATATAAGTCTGGTTAAGCACATTACATTTTATTTTTTTAAAAACCTTCTGTTCCTTGACTAAACAGAATTGCAGAAATACCAGTTTGTAAAACAATTATTTTTCTAGGAAGGCATTTCAAATTAAAGATGAACAAATGATAGTCATAGAATATTCTTCCTGGCTCCCACAATGGCTCAGTAAGTTTACCATGTGAGCAGCTGAATTATACCAATCAGAATGTTCACAGGTTTAATCACTGCACATGCACAGTTAGCTGATTTCAGTTAGGGTGGCAATGGGAACATTAAAATTGGCTCCAACAGTTCTGGATTAAGGAGGTGGAATCAGCAGATTCTGCTCCTTGATCATTCTTCAGGAGAGGAAAGAAAAAAATTGACAAGAAAGAAAAATAATTCTCGCTACAATTGTGGATGCTTAAATTACACGCAACCAGCTACATAAATCCAAATAGTTAAATTGTGATGAAAACGATCAGTACTTACTCTGCAGATACAGTCACTTGGTTGATAGGGGAGCCATGAGCACTGCAACAGAAAAATAAATAATGTACATTTAGTCTCAATTGCACTTTTACAAAAGGGCAATCTGGAAACAGTGCAAGAGTGCTGGCAACACATGCGTTGCAATTTATGAAGATGAAATACATCCTATTCTAACAGAACACAAAGATTTAATCCTATAACACAATACCATAAACAACCATAAAATTAGATACCAATAGCTGGATTGGCATTAGAAACATGACTAAGCAATATGTAATAGCAAGTTTATTTAGGAAAAACAAAACAAATGAACAAACTTGCATTTATATAGCCTCAGGACATCCCTAAGTCCTTTAAAGTCAATGAAGTATTTTTTTTGGAAGTGTTACAGTTGTAATGTAGGAAACAGCAGCCAATATGGAGACAGCAAGTTCCCAGTAACAGCAATGAAACAAGCGACCAGATTATCTGTTTTTAGGTGTCGGTTGAGGAATAAATGTTGGCTGGGAGAACTCCCGTGCTCAATTTCGAATAATGCCATGGGATCTTTTACGTCTACCCAAGAGGACTTTGCTTTAAAGTTTCATCTGAAATTCTCGCACTCTCTCAATACTGCACTGAAGTGCGTGCCTAGATTATGTGCTCAAGTCTCTGGAATGGGGCTGGAATCCACAACCTCCTAACTCAGTGGTGAGAGTGCTACCACTGAGCCAAGGCCTTATTTAGAAAGTTTCCAAATAACAAATTGTGTAAGAGTTTACTGCATTTAAATTTCTTTTATATGTTCTAAACGACAGCTAGAAACAGTTAAAAATTACTGTACAGCAAATGCAAGAAGAGAGTTAAGTCACAAATACAAACAAGGGCTTACTAATACAGGATCTTCACACATTATGCCTTAATATGCAACTTGAAGGAGCATACCGGAAAATTATTAAATACTGCGGATTTGTGGCTGATTTAAGGATACAGGCATACTTAAAAAAGGGAAATGTCTGGAAAATCCCCTCTCATTTGTGGAAGGAAAAAAAAGACAGACATTCATTTTTTTCATGCTGACATCATCACAACTTGTACAATTTGTAAATATTGCCATTTAAAAAAACAAAATTATGTCAAAAGCACATTGACTGCTTTAAGAGCAAACAGTTCCTGCAAACACCAACATTAATTTAGTAGAACCTCAGAACTAAACAATTAACTCAAAAATTCTGGTAGTGGCCAAGTCTCATCTGGCCATAATCTTTGGATTCGCACCCCATAAAATACAGATGACCACTCATTCGAGTGACTACTGATCAGACACTGACCTGGATAGGTCATTCCCATGCAAGTCTCATCTATCTGGAAGACCCAGAATGGCAAGTGCTGACAAGTTTGCTTTTGGGAGAACAAATACATTGGCCCTAAATTAGCGGTCAGCAGCGAAGCAAAGGCATTCGATGCTGGCCCCAAAGAAAGCTGCTAGTTGCAACCTCAAGACATGGGGTAGATGCTGGGAGGATGTTTCCCCTGGATGGGGAGTCTAGAACTATGGGTCAGTCTCAGAATAAGGAGTTGGCCATTTAGGACTGAGATGAAGAGAAATTTCTTCACTCAAAGGGTTGTGAATCTTTGGAATTCTCTACTCGAGAGAGCTGTGGTTGCTCAGTCGTCAAGTATATTCAAGATAGAGATCAATAGATTTTTGGATATTAAGGGAATCAAGGGATATGGGGATAGTGCAGGAAGGTGGAGTTGAGGTAGAAGATCAGCCATGATCTTATTGAATGTCAGAGCAAGCTCGAAGGGCTGAATGGCCTACTCCTGCTCCTATTTATTATGTTCTTATCATCATTTCTGTAAGAGCTTTTGACACAACTCATTGTGGCCGATTTCCTTCTAACCAAGGAGTTAATTGAACATCCCTTGGGGAGACATCTGTAGCCTTAACTGTAAAAGCTTTGAAGGAAATGCTCCAGGACCAAGGGTTCCAAAGCAATTAAAAAAGATGCGTAAAAATCTAATTAGAAATACAAAGATTCTGATAAAAGTTCGTACCCAAAACTTTAATCTATATTTCAGTTTCACATTATAATAGGATAGTAAAATCTCAAGAATGATCCCTGTGAAAGGAAAATAATACTTTAAATCCTGTTAAATGGACAGAAAATTTGAAGAATGTGAAGCATGTCAAGAGGACTTTCAGGATCACAAAACTGTCTGTTTAAAAGATGTCCATTTTTAATGCGAGCCTTTGTTCTATTTTAATCTATCAGTCCATTGCAGAAAAACAATGGACAACAGTCAGAGGAAAATGATTAATTCTGCCTAAAGATTGTCACGCAAGGGCAAAACTGCGAGTGGGGAAGTAAATGAGTGTGAGGGAATTATTAAATCAGCTTAAAAGGAAAAACATGACATAAACCTGTTCTTATTCTAGAGTTTTTCAAGTTGCATTGTTTAAATATAAAAATGTAGTTACTTAACATGCTTAACTTTAAACAGCAAATCTTTTTATGATGCCTATTTAAACCATGTAACATGCAAAACCTTAAATGTATCTGACACCACTAACTTCCAGTTAAACAGCACTACAATCCGTAGAACAAGAGCTTTAGATTTGGAAGATTATTCGCAATTACAGAAGAAAATTCTTCCAAAGTTGCTTAAGTACTTTGAAATATGCGACATCTAAACAATATCTCAACAGAATTAAAGTTAAATCGCTCCTTTAAACAAAGCAACTTTAAGAGGTTGAGAGACCACATTAATCTGTTTTGGTATGTTGCTATTTTAGTTATGTGTTTTGCTTTAGAACCAGAGATTCTAGTTGAAAAGTTGGAATATCAGTACTTTAGTTAAGTTCAGTTAATGAGATAACCAGGAAGAAATACTTGTGCTATAAAACTACTCTCCCTTTTCCCTCCAATCAATAGTGAATGTGGACACGAGTATCTACACTCGAGGATTGCAGCATAGTTCAAAAACCTTGCTCCCAAAAGTTCCAACACAATTAAATCTTGAAGCAAACCCGATAATCATTATTTTAGGAAATAAAAAAACTAGGTTTAATGTTCATGTCATTTTTATGCCATGTTAACCTGTTTAAAATAGATAATTTAACATCTGTGTTGAATAATGCTAATCATAATCTAGAGAGAGAAGAAACTTTCATTTACATAGCACCTTTCATGTTCTTAGGATATTCCAAAGCTCTTAACAGCCAATTAATTACTTTTTGGAGTGTAGCAACTGTTGTAGAAGGGAAATACAGCAGCCAATTTGTGCACAGCAAGATCCCACAGACAGGAATGAGATAACTGACAAGTTAATCCATTTTTGATAGTGCTGGCTGATGGATAAATGTTGGCCAGTACACCAGGAGAACTCCTCTGCTCTTCTTTGAATAGTGCCATGGGATCTTTTACATCCACCTGAACAGGCAGATGGGTCTTAGCTTTAACATTTCATCTAAAAGACAACACCTCCAAAATGCAGCACTCCCTCAGTACTATATTGACGTGCCAGCCTAGATCATGTCCATCTAAGCCACCTTGTTTAAAAAAAAAGTTATTTAACCAGTTTTATTTATAGGCCAATAACTGTTAATGGTTTATAATAAATAGACAGATCATTCGATCACCCAATCAGGGAATGGAAAGTGTAAGCAAGAATTAATTTTCAAAGAGATAAATTCAACATTCAACACTGATGTTTCAGATGCCAAAAAAATAAACTTGAAAATCAGGAAGCAAAAGGGCAATGGTCGACAGGTGTTTTTGTGACTAGAAGGCTGCTTCCAGTGGGGTTCTGCAGGGCTCAGTACTCAGTCCCTTGCTTTTTGTGGTATACATCAATGATTTAGACTTAAATGTAGGGAGCACGATTAAGAAGTTAGCAGATAATATGAAATTTGGCCATGTGGTTGGTAGTGAGGAAGATAGCTGCAGACTGCAGGATGATATCAATGGATTGGTCAGGTGGGCAGAAAAGTGGCAAATGGAATTCAATCCGGAGAAGTGTGAGGTAATGCATTAGGGGAGGGCTAAGGCAAAGGAATACACAACAAGTGGTAGGATACTGGAAAGTATAGAGAAATAGAGGGACCTTAGAGCGCATGTCCACAGATCCCTGAAGGTAGCAGAACAGGTAGATAAGGTGGTTAAGAAGGCATACAGGATCCTTTCCTTTATTAGCCGAGGCATAGAATATAAGAGTAGCGAGGTTATGCTTGAACTGTATACCAGGAAACTTTGGTTTATCCGGAGGTTATATGTCCGGAATACTCGATCTAACGGCAAAAATCAGGAGCCGTTTTTTTAGTTCTCGTTGCTTTTCCCCCCCCCCCCCCCAGTCAGGCACTGCAAGGTCTGCAGCTAT
Organism: Somniosus microcephalus; assembly: GCF_052327205.1. Taxonomy (NCBI): domain Eukaryota; kingdom Metazoa; phylum Chordata; class Chondrichthyes; order Squaliformes; family Somniosidae; genus Somniosus; species Somniosus microcephalus. Next base: position 198,963,245 of record NC_140994.1, on the reverse strand, counting down.
AGCAACAGCTTCAGCTAGAGACGCTTGCAGCTGCAGCCGACTGTTTTGAAGCTGTTGCTAAGCAACAGGGTTTGTTGATTCACACGGAGCTTTTCAGTTCCGTATCTCTCAACATTAACGCTGATATGTCCGGCACTTTTGATGGTACAGCACCAGCTCAGTCCCGTCAGTGCCGGATATCAGAAAGTTTCCTGTAAAACACTAGTTAGGCCACAGCTAGAGTAGTGTACAGTTCTGGTCACCACATTACAGGAAAGATGCGATTGCACTAGAAAGGTTACAGAGGAGATTTACGAGAATGTTGCCAGGACTGGAGAATTTTTAGCTATGAGGAAAGATTGGATCGGCTGTGGTTGTTTTCTTTGGAACAGAGGAGGCGAAGGGGAGACTTAATTGAGGTGTATAAAAATATGCGGGGCCTAGATAGAGTGGATAGGAAGGACCTATTTCCCTTAGCAGAGGGGTCAATAAACAATAAATGATTTAAAGTAACAGGTCGAAGGATTAGAGGGGAGATGAGGAGAACTTTTTTCCACCCAGAGGGTGGTGGGGGTTTGGAACTCACTGCCCGATAGGGTGGTAGAGGCAGAAACGTTAATCTCATTTAAAAAGTACTTGGATATGCACTTGAAGTGCCATAACCTGCAAGGCTATGGACCAAGAGCTGGAAAGTGGGATTTGGCGGGATAGCTCTTTTTCGGCCAACACAGACATGATTGGCCAAATGGCCTCCTTCTGTGCTGTAAATTTCTATGATTCTATGAAAAGGAATCTGTGGTGACCTGTGTAAGAAACTATATTAAGTATTATTCCCAAACCAGATAACTATTTAAAACTTCTAATACTTAATTAGGAAAAGCTTTTACAAAGGGAGGCAAGATTATTTAAAAAGTCTCCAAATTTCATCCAGAAGCTGCTCTGCTACCAGCTGTAGCTCCACCTACCCCTATTCCCACCCTAAATCAGCAAACACCTCCATAGGGACCAATGCTGATCAGCATCCATATCCTGAAAACTGACTGCAAAGTGTCCAAGCTTCAAACTTCACTACTAACCAGATGTTGCTGGGTACATTCTTCTTCTCACCCCATTACACACCCACATTTACCACCTTTAAATGTTTCCAGCGGTATTCCATTCTGTGAAATGAAGGGCAAATACTTGGGTCATCAACAAACATTAGTTACTTAAAAGGTTTTACAACTGAATGAATAATCTGAACATAATGCTGATAAACATGGTAATATTCATTATGGAAACTGATGCAAGATACACTTCGCATCTTAGTAACACAGCTCTGCCTTCAGCAGAGAATGGAGACCGCTATATTCAGGGATCACAGTTTCACCTTAAATTGGTATCAACAATGTGTCTAGTCAAATAACCCTCTAACTCTATAGCCATTTTTGAAATCTTTGTAAAACACGTGTAAAAATACCTGAAAGAAATATTGACTGAGTTCAGATCACACTTATTTAAGCTGTATCAAACCATTTCCCCTCAACCTATACTGCAGTCTTTACAGAAGCAAATACTGAAAGTGTACCAAATATTTTATAAGCAAAATGATGTGGCCTAATTACCAAGTACAGAGATGGTATCTTACCATACATTTTTTAAATGTAACTAATAGATAAACCACATGAATAGATTGAAGATACTGTAACTTGAGCAGTATAAAAATTCTGAGAATTTAAAAATGTTTGTCATTTTGATTTATGCCATTTCAGATGTACATAAAATCCTCAATGTTAAGAGATTATAGGTATACCAATTCCAAAACGGAGGTGGTGAAAAGATCAAAAGCACAAAACATGGTGTCAATCTGCATATTCAATTGATAAGCAGTTAATATTTTACCTTGCTGACAAAACAATATTTTCAGGTTCAGTTATATTCTTAGTTATCATCAAGTGCTCAGTATTCATCATCAACAACATCCTCTCAGATTCTTCAGGAAGTACATCAGTTTGTTCTATTTTATCACCTTCTTCACATGATTCAGTAACCTAAAATCAGAAGCATTTCAACATTAGTGTCATGGGCAAAACAAAGCCTATATAAAAACGTACAACAGTGACATCCAGAACCTGTTCTTTTGCTGTAACAAAAAAATGATATGGTTAACAAAAATATCCTGCCTGTCCAGAGATCTCCCACAACCTTCAATGGAAGAAAACAAATACACAAAACTATTCTGCAACTAGTTTGGTAATTGAAAATAATAAAACGTTAATGAACAATAGGCTTGATGTTTGAGACCCCAGGCAGATCATGGAATGACCTCACATTAAAGTCTCATACAAGTCAACCAAGAAAATAAACCACTTTGGGTAAGCTACACAGGCCAAAAAGCTGACAACTCAAGAATGATGCCAATTATAAGCCTATGACATGAAATCAAGTACTGTAGTTACACATGGTTTGTAAAAAAAAAACTACAGAAATAGCCACAATTATTTCAACAGTATTGGAGGTAAAAAAAAAATAAGTACATGAAAGCCTGATAGAAATATTGAAAGAGCAAGAGAGGTGGTAAATTTCCCAGTGGGGTCCAGCATAGGCTCTCTACCCCAAGTAGATTTTGAAATTTTATTACAATAACTAACATTTGTATAATGTTAAAATAATAAAAATATGTCCCATGGTGCTTTAAAAATAGGCAAAAGGAATACAGACACTGAATCAGGAAGACAATGATTCAATGTGGTGACTGAAAATTTGGTTTAAAAAATGGGTTTTGAGGAGGTTTTTAAAGAAGTGGAGAGATGGAGAAGTTTGGGGAATGAGGTCCAAAAGAAAAGGACTAAGACGGCTAAAACTTCTGCCAATGATGGGGCAAAGTGATGGAGGGGGCAACATGCACAAAAGGCCAGAGTCAGAGGGATTTTGGATTTAAACACACTGGGGATAGGGAGCCATTATAAAATCACCAAGAACATATAGACAAGGATTTTCAATTGAATGTACTAGGGAGAAGGAGCCAGTTTAGGTCACTGACAACAATGAGCAAGCAGAGGAGGAGTCAGTGCGGAACAGGTTATGCCTGGCAGAGTTTTGGACAACCTAAGAATTTCTGGTGGATGGAAGGCCAGCAAGTGTTAAAGTAGCTGAAGTAAGATTAAAATTGAGCACGTTTAGTAGAACGCAATTGCGGCCACAGAATGTGTAAAGATGAAAGGTACTAATTATTCGTATGTTTAATTGCAGAAATGACCATACCAGTTTAGAGAGATGAAACTTACAAAAAGAGACACTGACATAACCCTTTTCTGGAAAACGAAACTTAGTAGCGGCCAGGAGAGGAATGATTTGTTTCTCAGAAATCACATGTCCTGGATGACTCATTTCCAAGAAATCAGAGGATCTACAGGCCCCTTCAGTGAAAAGTGAAACTTATGCTATAGGCTATTTTGTATGAGTTAGACACACCTAGTTAGTGATTAATGTATAGACTTTTAAATCGATTGGACCTCTGGAGTAGGAGGTCTTGGAAAATGTGTATAACTGTGTGAATCTCAAGAGGTTCGGTGGAGTTGGAGCCTTGTGTGGGGACGCAAGAGCATTATCTCCCCAGGCCTGAATAAACCGTTTTGACTTCAATTATTGGGTCTATCTTTCTTACAACAAGCCAGTGACGTCGACCATGTATATCACTTGGTCCGCACTTTGGGGGCTTACATCAGTAGCAAAGCCACGTATAAAGGTTACAGTGGCAGAATGGGCTACGGTTGGGGTGGATCTGGACAATGCTGCAAAAGTGCAAATAAGCAGTCATGGTGAACAGGGCATTAAGATTATCAATGATCTGGTGCAACCCACGACAGTGAACATGCAGGGGGATGGAATCAGTAGCAAGAGAGCAGAGTTTAGTAGCAGGGGCCAAAAACAACAGCTTCCATCTTCCCAAAGCGGAGCTGGAGAAAGTTTTGACTAACAGAGTCAGAGAGTCATAGGCCTAGAAATTGGGTATAGCCCCGCTTGAGGCGTTAGAACTGGCGCTGCGCAAAGTTTATAGCCAGATGAAACTTATCGCTGCCTGGCGCGATATTGGGTTGCATTGCCCCCCCCCCCCCCCCCCCCCCGAGGGGATTGAGGCGCGAATTCAGACGTTGCACGGGGCTCCTAAGGCGCAAAAGTTCAGGCGCTACCCAATATCGGCACGGACGGGCGCAGCGCAGGTGATCTCAATTACCGAAAACCACGAGACTTCCAGGCGCCGGCCAGCTCTTAAAGGGGTGGGTCAGTCAGCCTGAGCTGCCACACTCAACGCCCTGTAGGCCTCAGAATCGGCACTCGCCCTTCTCTGGCGCAAAAAACTTGGTGAGGATGGAGAAGGTGAGACAGAGAGCAGAGCGCTTCAGCACTGAGGCTCTGGACCAGTTGGTGTCCGAAGTGAAGCGCCGTCGAGATGTTCTGTATCCTGACAATGGCAGGAGGCCGAATCAAAAGGATTACCGGCGATCTTGGAGGGAGGTTTATCTGAGGGTCAACTCCAGCATTATGGCGACCAGGAGCCCTGTTCAGTGCAGGAAGAAATTCAACGACCTCACTCGGGTCATTAGGGTGAGTGTTGTTTATGCAAACTTCTGATTCCCTCCATCTGCACTGGACTTCGAGCACCCTATTGCCATGATGCCCCAATGGCCATCTGTCAGCAAGCACCCATGGCCCTTTCTGGGCACACACATGGACATTTGACTCAAGGCCACATGTAAGGGCTCTTGCACCATAGGGGCCATGAGATGATCTCTCACGGCCTCATGTTACAGAACTTCCCCTTCTTTCCCCTGCAGTCCAAGTTGGTGGCGATGCGAAAGGTCCAGCTTCGAACCGGTGGCGGGTCTCCACAAATCTTCACTCTCACGGATCTCGAGGAGAGAGTGCACCAGATTCTTGGAGGACGTCTGAGTGGTCCTGTTACCACTGCAGCTGCCGACCCCATTCTCGACAGCGAGGGTAAGGCTCTCACCTTTTTCAGCTGTTTCCTTCCACTTGGTCCCCCCGCCAGCATGCTTCCTCAGTGTGCAGCCATGTCAGAGCCTTGCTGCAATCTGGCATGCCTTGCCGCAATCTGGCATGCCTTGCCGCCAACCTGTCCTTTTGCTAAAGCCACTCTTCCACCTCCCTGCTTTCAGATGATTCATCACCAACGCGGGATCAACAACCTGAAACTGCCAGTGCCAGTGCCTCCGGAGGCGAGGATCAGGAGGAAGCCGGAGCATCCGTTCCAATCTCAGGGGAGCATACACATCTGCAGACTGGGGATAGTAGTTCCCTGGAGGGGAGGGGGCTCTGATGATGAGCCAGCTGCCGGAACAAGCGGCATGCAGCAACGCAAGGGGGGTAGGCAAGTTTGACCACCGGCTCCCCGGAGGGCAAGGCAGGTAGTGATGACTGCTGCACAGAGTGCAGAGGAGGTGCGTCGCCTGGCTGAAATGAGCACCCAGGCCCAGCTCAGGCACACTGAGCTGATGGCTGCAGTGAGGAGGATGCCTCAGTCAATAGATACACTGGCAAAGAGTGTGTTGGACTTCGGGGCAGCAGTGGAGAGGACTCTCCAGGGCTTCGGGGCAACAATGGAAAGGACTGTTCAGGGCTTCGGACAATCCCTGGAAAGGTCTGTCCAGGGCTTGTCCGAGGCAGTGGAACGGACTGCTCCGGCCTTGTCCAAAGCAATGGAAAGAACTGTCCAGGGCTTCTCCGAAGCACTGGCACCTGCCACACAGGTCCTCACTGCTGCCACGCAGTCACTTGCCGGCCTCGTCCACACCCAGATTGAGGCAACGCGAACTCTCACTGCAGCCACCCTATCTGCATCAGCTAGGATCACCCCAGGCCCTTCCAGTCCCATACAAGGCCAGGAATCAGTGGAGCATGCGATTGCGGCAGATGAGCCGAACCAGTCCCCTCAGAGAGCCAGTGTGTCGTCCGACCATGGTGCAGGTGTCCTCTCTCGGCAGGTGACCATTGCATATGCCAGCGCTGGAACGTCTGCAGTGCAGCTGCCACCACCTGCAGGGCACACTGCTTCCAGCCATGCTCAGATCAAGGAGCCTGCGTCCGCACCCTCCAAGACCAGAGGTCGGCCAGGCCGTCCCTCAGGGGCTTCTGCGCTTCCACACAGTCAGCAGGCGTCCCCCAGCCTTGACCCCGCCACTGGGGTTCAATTACGTAGGAGCAGCAGGGAGGGAAGGGGCTGACCGCGAAAGAGAAGTCGTTCTCCATCAAGGGGCCAGCAGTAGAGGGAGGTGCTGAGACGTTTCTTTGGCCAAATTCAAGGGCACCCTCACCTGTTGTAATTGTTGGAAATGGTTTGTTTCGTTTTGCGGCTTTGCCGAAGAGTTAACTGTTATGTTGTTAGTTATGGTTTCTGTTGACTTGACGTTGTTTTGCTGTAATGAAAGACTTTTGTGACAATAAAGAAAAGTTTTAATGTGCTATGGTACACGTGACGATTTACAGCGATGCTGGCCTTCAGAGGCTTTCAAAGATCCAAAGTGCGCAGGAGTAAAGACACCCATCATTCCGCCAGAGGGGCCTCGAAACGAGTCCTGATGAGCCTCTGACGGATGGCCCTTCCACTTTCAGGAGCCCCTCCATCTTCCTCCTCCTCATGCTCCTCCTCCGCCTGCTCTGCTGGACGTTGAGGGACAGCTGGAATTGGCTGGGTGCGTCGAATCGCCAAGTTGTGGAGCATGCAGCAGACGACGACGATGTGACCCACTTGCTCCGGCGAGTACTGCAGGGCTCCCCCCGAATGGTCCAGACAGCGGAAACGCTGTTTGAGCACACCAATAGTGTGCTCTACAATGTTCCTGGTCACCTGATGGCTGCTGTTGAACAGCTTTTCTGCTGGGGTGGTGGCCAGACGGAGTGGTGTCATCAGCCATGGGCAGAGAGGATAGCCCTTGTCCCCAATAAGCCAGCCTTGTGGTCGAGCCGGCCCCTCAAAAAGGTCACAAACTGAGGTGTGCCGCAGGATAAAGGCATCGTGGCTGCTCCCTGGGAATTGGGCGTTGACTGCCATGATGATTTGGCGGTGGTCACAGACCAGCTGCACGTTGAGTGTGGGGAACCACTTGCGGTTGCGGAAGTCCTCAGGATTCTGGAATGGCGCCCTCAAAGCCACGTGTGTGCAGTCAATCACCCCCTGCACCATGGGGAAGTCCCCAATAGCAGCGAAGCCCTGCGCGCGCTCCGCCTGCTTCTCCAGGGTCAGAGGGAAGGTGATGAATTGATGCCTTCGTCTATAAAGGGCAGCTGTAACTTGCCGGATGCAACAGTGGACTGCAAACAGAGATATTCGCAATGTCCCCAGTGGCTGACTGAAAGGATCCGGTGGCATAGAAATTGAGGGCAACAGTCAGTTTTACGGCCACCGACAGAGAGGTCCTGCACCGTAGCCGCGGCTGCAGATCCTCAGCAAGCAGGTGGCACAGCTCAGTAACAACGTCCCTCCCGAATCGGAGCCTTCGCACACACTGCTCCTCCGACATATCAAGGTATGACACCTGCTGCCTAAAGACCCTCGCAGCATACCCTCGGATTGGCCGACCTCCATTGCCCCTCCTCCTTCTGGCCAATCCCAGCCCTCTCTCCCGCCGTCTCTCTGCCCCTTCACCGTGTTCGGCCATGAGGCTGTTGCCCTCCAAAGCAGCTCCCATTCCGATGCCAGTTGGTCAAAACGCTGTTAGGTGTAGTGCTCCAACTGCTCCGGACAGGTTTGAAGGTCCCAAGTACTCTAATGCTAAATTCCAAAAACTCTGCTCCACAGTAGCTCACCAACTCTCTCCAGCAACGATCAGGCCAAGTGGCTGCAGCTTTTATACTAGAGCTGTCCCCTTTAAATAGCGCCCCCCGACTCCGAGAAGGGCCTGCTAACGTTCCTTCGAACCGTCACTAATAGCGCTAGGCGTAAAAGGTTCCAGGCGCCACACAATATCCGGTCAGGGGCGCCTAAAAGGCGTTGCACACTGAAATGACGTCGATCTGCTTGCGCACACGGGCGCACGCAAACACTTAGCGCAGGCGTTAAATGTATAGTCAATATGGGAGTTGTCGCTATCTTCATTGCGCCCGCCCCAACATTGGGTTACGCCCCAATTCTCGGGCTCTTTAGGCGCTAACCACTGGCGCTACCAACCGAATTTCTAGGCCATAGAGCTTTACAGCACAGAAAGAGGCCCTTCGGCCCATCGTCTCCGCGCCGACCATCAAGCCCCGTCTATTCTAATCCCATTTTCCAGCACTTGGTCCATAGCCTTGTATGCTATGGCGTTTCAAGTGCTCATCTAAATGCTTCCTGAATGTTGTGAGGGTACCTGTCTCTACCACCCTTTCAGGCAGTGAGTTCCAGATTCCAACCACCCTCTGGGTGAAAAAGTTTTTCCTCAAATTCCCTCTAAACCTCCTGCCCCTTACCTTCAAACTATGCCCCCTGGTTATTGAACCCTCTACTAAGGGGAAAAGTTCCTTTCTATCTACCCTATCGATGCCCCTCAATTTTGTACACCTCAATCAGGTCCCCCCTCAGCCTTCTCTGCTCTAAGGAAAACAACCCCAGCCTGTCCAGTCTCTCTTCATAGCTGAAGCACTCCAGCCCAGGTAACATCCTGGTGAATCTCCTCTGCACCCTCTCCAATGCAATTACATCCTTCCTATACTGTGACAACCAGAACTGCACACAATATTCCAGCTGTGGCCTAACTAGCGTTTTGTACAGCTCCACCATAACCTCCCTGCTCTTATATTCTATGCCTCAGTTAATGAAGGCAAGTATCCCATATGCCTTTTTAACCACCTTATCTACCTGTCCTGCTGCCTTCAGGAATCTATGTACATGCACACCAAGGTCTCTCTGATCCTCTGTCCTTCCTAGGGTCCTACCATTCATTGTGTATTCCCTTGCCTTGTTAGTCCTCCCAAAATGCATCACCTTACACTTTTCAGGGTTAAAATTCCATTCGCCACTGTTCTGCCCATCTGACCAACCCGTCTATATCGTCCTATAGCCTGAGGCTTCCCTCCTCGCTATTTACCACTCCACCAATTTTCTTTGTCATCTGCGAACTTACTGATCATACCGCCTACATTTATATCTAAATCATTAATGTACACTACAAACAGCAAAGGAGCCAGCACCGATCCCTGCAGTACACCACTGGACACAGGCTTCCAGTCACAAAAACAACCTTCGACCATCACCCTCTGCCTCCTGCCACTAAGCCAATTTTGGATCCAATGTGCCAAATTGCCCTGGATCCCATGGGCTCTTACCTTCTTGACCAGTCTCCCAAGCAGGACTTTGTCAAAAGCCTTACTGAGGTCCATGTAGACTACATCAACTGCACTACCCTCACCCCCTCGAAAAATTCAATCAAATTGTTTGACATAATCTCCCCCTGACAAAGCTATGCTGACTATCCTTGATTAATCCTTGCCTCTCCAAGTGGAGACTAATTCTGTCCCTCAGAATTTTTTTCCAATAATTTCCCTACCACTGATGATAGGCTCACTGGCCTGTAATTCCCTGGTTTATCCCTACTACCCTTCTTGAATAATGGTACTATGTTAGCTGTCCTCCAGTCCTCTGGCACCGCCCCTGTGGCCAGAGAGGTTCTAAAAATGTCAGAGCCCCTGCAATCTCCTCCCTTGCCTCACAGCAGCCTGGGGTACATCTCGTCTGAGCCTGGGGATTTATCCACTTTTAAGCCTGCTAAAACCACTAGTACCTCCTCCCTCTCAATACTAATTTGTTCAAGTATATCACAATCCCCCTGCCGGATTTCTATGCATACATCATCCTTCTCCATAGTGAGCACAGATGCAAAATATTCATTTAAAACCTTAATTATAATAAATAAAAAATTAATCCAAGACCGAATGTCGGACAAGCAATCTGACAGCAAGGAGGCAGCCAATGTATCAAGAGAAGTGAAGAGGTAGAGCTGGGCATCAGTATACAAATGAAAGCTGACCCTGTTTTTGCAAATGTTACTGAGGGACACAATGTAGATAGGGAAAAGGAGGGAGTGGCGGCAAGATCCTTGAGAAACCCAAAAGGAAATAGTTCTTATATCTCAAGTATGTCCCTCATATTTGTGGCTTCTCATACCTGCTATCATCCTGGTGAATTTATGGTGTATGCTCTGTGAGCTTATTGGCTTTTCTATAATTGGGTCCAAAACTACACACACTACTTTAGCTCTGGCCCAACAATGGTCTTGAACTATTTTAGAACCTTTGTTCTTATACTCTATACCCTTATTTAGAAAAGCCAAAATGTTTAGCTTTAATGGAGTTAACACCCTGCAGGTGCACTTTGCATCTCTACTCCTCTACATCCTTCAGCTTATTTTACATTGAATGTATCCTCAACTCCTTGTTTTTCATCCAAATAGGCATCGCCTTGCATTTCTCCACATTAAATTGCATTGGCCATTTGTCTACCCATTCCGCTAATCTGTTCATGACTTACCGAGTCTTTTACATTCCTCCTCCCTGTATGTTAAACCACTCACTTCTGGGTAATCCACTACCTTTGCTATCATGTGCCCTGCACTCATCAGCATATTGTCGCTGAGCTGCGGATGTCAATCGAGCATCCAGAGGCAGCTTATCAATATGACAAGGACGAAAGTGGACCACCAGCCTCGCTGGCAGTGGCCACTCGGTAGGATCTGGAAGGCAAGGGGAGGGGGAGAATTGCAGAGAATCTCTGCTTCTTCTCAGCTCCACATAAAGGGAAGAGGCTGCATTAGGAATGAAAATACTGAATGGAGCAGGCCCAATGTTAGCTCTGCTCAACGCCAACTAATTTCACTGATAGACCCCTCAGTAACCATTTCAAGGGGCTGAACGCCTGTTTGAGGAAGCCGCCCAGGACACCTGAATATTGTCCACAGCCAATATAGTGTTGAATGTATTTTCAGGTGACCTTGGGGCACAGGACCTAGCCCCGTTAAATTGATCCTGTTGCCTCCGTTTTCCATCCAGTAAACGGGCACAGTGAAGACCAATTTCTACCCCTGACATTAGACTAACTGATCTATGGTTACCTCATTTATCGATCGCTCCCTTCTTGAACCAGTGCTTCCTGGGGAGGGTAAAATAGCAGTATGCCAAGTTTACATAAACAGTTTCCATTATAAATGGAGTCATAAGAATTGACAATAGAAAAGGTTGACCAGAAATGCATGCAGACACAACTTTACATAGGATATACGGCACAGAAATAGGTCATTTGGCCCAACCAGTCCATGTCGGCATTTATGCTCCACTCGAGTCTACTCCCGTCTTTCCTCATCTAAATCTATCAGCATAACCCTCTATTCCCTTCTCCCTCTTGTCTAACCTCTCCTTAAATGCATCTATACTATTTGCTTCAACTACTCCCTGTGGTAGCAAGTTCCACATTCTCGCCACTCTTTGGGTAAAGACGTTTCTTCTGAACTCCCTATTGGATTTCTTGGTAACTATCTTATATTGATGGCCTCCAGTTATGCTCTTTCCCACAAGTGGAAACATTCCCTCTGTATCCATTCTATCAAAATTTTTCATAATTTTAAAGAACTCTATTAGGTCACCCTCAGCCTTCTTTTTTCAAAGAGAAGAGACCCAGCCTGTTCATCCTTTCCTGATATGTATACCCTCACATTTCTGGTATCATCCGTGTAAATCTTCTCTGCACCCTCTCCAGTGCCTCTATATCCTTTTTATAATATGGCAACCAGAACGGCACGCAGTACTCCAAGTGTGGTCTAACCAAGGTTCAATACAGGTTTAGCATAACTTCCCTACTTTTCAATTCTATCCCTCTAGAAATAAACCCAATCGTTTGGTTTGCTTTTTTTATGGCCTTGCTAACTTGCGTCGCAACTTTTAGTGATTTGTGTATTTGTACTCCTAGATCCCTTTGTTCCTCTACCCCACCTAGACTCGCACCCTCCAAGTGATAAGTGACCTCCCTATTCTTCCTACCAAAATGTAATACCTCACATTTGTCTGTGCTAAACTTCATATGCCAATTATATGCCCATTCTGCAAGTTTATTAATGTCCTCCTGTAACTTGTTGCAGTCCTCCTCAGTATTAACTACCCCCCCCCAATTTGGTGTCAACCGCAAATTTCGAAATTGTGTTTCTGATTCCCAAGTCTAAATCATTAATGTAAATTGTGACTGATATGCCTATCAATTAGTCCAATAAAAGGCGACGAGTTAAGAACGTAACTGAAGGTTTTTATTGGCTAAATAACAGAGCCCACCCTCGTGGGTGATCCGATCCAACAGGGAGGAATACTAGCCAGTCAGCTACCTTTATACCTGGGCAGGGAATGGGCGGAGTCGGAGGTGGTCAGCCCAGGTATAACAGTGCGACAAGAGGCGACCTCGTGTAGTGATGTGACAGTGAGAACAGTGAGAACAATATACAGTGATAACTATAACAGTGGTTTACCACATTCACCCCTTGTTTAGATTAGAGTCCGGCGGGGTGAAGTGTATTACCAGCTCTGGTATGTCAGTCTGTCCGGAGGCTTCGTTAGCCTCTCCGATCGTCGCAGCGGCGGTGTTACATTATCCGGTGTTAAAGCTGGTGTCTGCGTAGTCGGCAAAGGCTCGTGGGGTTCCGGCATGCCGTCTACCTCGGCTGGACTCGGGGGGTTGGGAGGGGGGGGTGAGGGTGCGAGGTCTCGTAAGGAGACAGTGTCCTCCCGTCCGTCTGGGTAAGCCACATAGGCGTACTGGGGGTTGGCGTGCAGGAGGTTCACCTTCTCGACCAGGGGGTCCGTTTTATGGGCCCTCACGTGCTTTCGCAGCAAGACGGGTCCCGGAGAGGTCAGCCAGGTTGGTAGGGTGGTTCCCGTAGTCGACTTCCTGGGGAAGACAAACATTCGGGCATGGGGGGTGGTGTTAATGGCAGTGCAAAGTAGTGACCGGATGGAGTGCAGCGCAATCGGGAGGACCTCTTGCCAGCGGGAGGTTGGGAGGCCCTTAGACTTTAAGGCTAAGAGGGTGGCCTTCCATACCGTCGCGTTCTCTCTTTCCACCTGGCCGTTCCCTCGGGGGTTGTAGCTGGTGGTCCTGCTTGCTGCAATACCCCTCTCCAATAGGAACTGACGGAGTTCCTCGCTCATGAAGGAGGCGCCCCGGTCACTATGTATATAGTTCGGGAACCCGAACAAGGCGAAGAGTTTGTTCAGGCATTTAATGACCGTGTTACTGGTCATGTCTGGGCAGGGGAAGGCAAAGGGGAAACGGGAGTACTCATCAACGATGTTGAGGAAGTACACATTACGGTCGGATGACGGTAGGGGCCCCTTGAAGTCGATGCTCAGACGCTCGAAGGGGCGGGTGGCCTTGATCAGGCTTGCTCTGTCCGGCTTATAGAAGTGCGGTTTGCACTCAGCACAGATCTGGCAGTTCCTGGTCATGGTCCTGACCTCCTCGATGGAGTATGGCAGGTTGCGGGCCTTAATGAAATGGTAGAGTCTGGTGACTCCGGGGTGGCAGAGGTCATTGTGGAGGGTCTGAAGTCTATCACTTTGCGCGCTGGCGCATGTAATGCGTGAAAGAGCATCAGGGGGGTCGTTCAGTTTACCGGGCCGGTACAAGATCTCATAATCATAGGTGGAAAGCTCGATTCTCCACCTCAAGATTTTGTCGTTCTTGATCTTGCCCCTCAGCTTGTTATTAAACATGAAGGCAACCGAGCGTTGGTCGGTGAGGAGGGTAAATCGTTTGCCTGCCAAGTAGTGCCTCCAGCGCCGTACTGCCTCCACAATTGCCTGGGCTTCCTTCTCGACCGACGAGTGTCGGGTCTCGGGGCCCTGTAGGGTCCTTGAGAAGAAGGCTACCGGCCTACCCTCCTGGTTAAGGGTAGCGGCTAGGGCGAAGTCGGATGCATCGCTCTCCACTTGGAAGGGGATTGACTCATCCACTGCGTGCATTGTGGCCTTGGCTATGTCTCCCTTAATGAGGGAGAAGGCCGCGCACGCCTCTTCCGTGAGGGGGAAGGATGTGGTTTTCAGGAGGGGTCTGGCTTTGTCCGCATAATTGGGTACCCATTGGGCATAGTAGGCGAAAAGCCCCAGGGTTCTCCTAAGTGCTTTTGGACAGTGGGGGAGGGGTAGCTCCATGAGGGGGCGCATTCTTTCGGGGTCGGGGCCGATGACTCCGTTCTCTACTACACAGCCAAGGATGGCAAGGCGCGCTGTGTTAAACACGCATTTCTCCTTATTGTAGGTGAGGTTCAGCCGTTGGGCCGTACGGAGGAATTTCTCCAGATTCACGTCGTGGTCCTGCCGGTCGCGGCCGCAGATGGTGACGTTATCTAGGTAGGGGAATGTGGCCTGCAGTCCGTTCTGGTCAACCATCCGGTCCATCTCCCTTTGGAAGACCGAGACCCCGTTGGTGACACCGAAGGGGACCCTAAGGAAGTGGTATAGGCGCCCATTCGCCTCGAAGGCGGTGTACTGGCGGTCCTCGGGGTGGATAGGGAGTTGGTGGTAGGCCGACTTAAGGTCGATGGTCGAGAATACGCGGTATTGTGCAATCTGATTGACCATGTCAGATATGCGGGGAAGGGGGTATGCGTCCAGCTGGGTGTATCTGTTTATGGTCTGGCTGTAGTCGATGACCAGGCGATTTTTATCGCCGGTCTTAACGACCACGACCTGGGCACGCCAGGGGCTGTTGCTCCCCTCGATGATGCCCTCCTTCAGGAGACGCTGCACCTCAGAGCTAATGAAAGCTCTGTCCCCAGCGCTGTACCGCCTGCTCTTGGTAGCGACGGGTTTGCAGTCGGGGGTGAGGTTAGCGAACAGGGAAGGTGGCGGCACCTTGAGGGTGGATAGGCTGCAGGTGTTACGCGGTGGGCGGTTTAACCTTCGCTGGTTGTCGACTGTGAGTGGGGGGAGGGGTCCACCGTATGCTAGGGTTACACTTTGGAGGTGGGATTGGAAGTCCAGCCCTAGTAGGACGGCAGCGCAGAGCTGGGGGAGGACGAGGAGTTTAAAGTTTTTATACTCTGTACCCTTAACCGACAAGGTCACAGCACAGTAGCCGCTAATGTCCGTGGCGTGGGACCTCGATGCCATCGAGATTCGGTTGCGCGTTGGCAGGACAGGGAGGGAGTAGTGGCTCACCGTGTCTGGGTGGATGAAGCTCTCCGTGCTTCCGCTGTCGAACAGGCAGGTCGTGGCGTGGCCGTTTACTTTGATGTCCATCATCGACTTGGACAGGTGGTGTGGGCGGGCTTGATCCAGAGTGACGGAGGCTAGCGTGTAGGTAAGCGAGTCGTTGTCGTCTGCGGGCGAGGCGGTCGTCGGGTCCGGGGGCCCGGTGGCAGTCGGGCGTGGTGTGTAAAATGGCGTCTCCCACGAGGTAGGACAAAATGGCGGAGAAGATGGCTGCCCCCATAACTCACATGAGGCACTATTGGGGTCGGTTGCCTTGATCAAAGATGGCCGCCCCCATGACTCACGTGTGGGGATACTGGCCTCAGTTGCCGTGAAAGAAGATGGCCGCCCCCACAGTTCGCATGAGGCACTGCTGGCCTCTGAAGATCCGCTCCTGCAGGCCTTAGAGAAATGGCCTTTCTTCCTGCAGGTTGTGCAGGTAGAGTTCCTGGCTGGGCAGCGCGACCTCGGGTGCTTCTCCTGGCCGCAAAAGAAGCAGCCGGCGGCCCGATCGCGGGTGCCCGATGTCGGAGCCGGTACCGGGGGTGGCGGGCCCGGTCGGGTCCGGGACGCCGACGCTGAGGTAGGTCCCGGGGGCGGCGCTGCGAAGGGTATTGCGGTAGGGGTCGGGCCCGAGTCCCAGGGTCGCGAGCAGTACCTGGAAAACGCCTCCTGGTCCTGATGGGCCACCTCCAGGGAGAGAGCGAGGGCTTCAGCTTTGTCCAGGTCGAGGTCTTTAGCTTCAAGCAGTCTTTGCCGTGAGTAGTCGGACCGTAGGCCTTTCACAAAGGCATCGCGGATATTATCTTCCGTATTTTCAACAGCCGTCACCGCTTTAAAGTCACAGTTCCTGCCGAGTGCTCTTAGCGCCCGTAAAAATTCAGCTACAGACTCTCCTGGCTGTTGCGGGCGGGATCTTAGGAGGTGCCTGGTGTACATGTAATTTACCGGGCTGCGGTACTGCTGTTTCAGTAGGTTGATAGCGGCCTCGTACGTAGTCGTGTCCTGTATGAGTGCGTATACTCTCGGGCTCGCTTGGGCGTTCAGAAGTCTTAGTTTGGATCTCTGCGGGGCGCCGGATTCTTCCAGGTAGGATTCGAAGCAGTCCAGCCAGTGTTTGAAGTTGAGGGCTGCGTTTGGTGCCTGTGGGTTTAGATCCAGGTATGGTGGTTTCAAGGCTTGCAGCCAAGCCGGCTGGTGTGGCCCGTTGTCTGGAGGCTGCTGTTGCTGTGCTGCTGGGTGAGCTCCTTGCTGTTGCTGTTCATTATCAGACATCTTTAAAATTTAGCCAATAAAATTGATATGCCTATCAATTAGTCCAATAAAAGGCGACGAGTTAAGAACGTAACTGAAGGTTTTTATTGGCTAAATAACAGAGCCCACCCTCGTGGGTGATCCGATCCAACAGGGAGGAATACTAGCCAGTCAGCTACCTTTATACCTGGGCAGGTAATGGGCGGAGTCGGAGGTGGTCAGCCCAGGTATAACAGTGCGACAAGAGGCGACCTCGTGTAGTGATGTGACAGTGAGAACAGTGAGAACAATATACAGTGATAACTATAACAGTGGTTTACCACAGTGACCAGCAGTGATCCTTGTGGAACACGACTATCCACCTTTTGCCACTGTGAATAGCTACCCTTTACTCATACTCTGCTTTCTGTCCAGGAGCCAGCCAGCAATCCATTCTGCTACTTGTCCCCTGACCTTGTTCATCAGTCTATTATGAGGTACCTTATCGAAGGCCTTTTGAAAATCCAGATAAATTACATCTACTGCATTACCATCGTCTACTCTTTGTTACCTCTTCAAAAAAATTAAAAAAGGTTGGTCAAGCAAGACTTTCCCTTTTGAAATCCATGTTGACTATTCATTAATATATTTTTGGTTACTAGATGTTCTTCTATTTTCTCCTTTTGTAGGGATTCCATTATTTTTCCTACCACCGATGTTATAATTCCCTGGACATGTTCTATCCCCCTTCTTAAATATCGGTATTATGTTAGTTATCTGCCAGTCCTCTGGCACTATACCATTTTCTAACTAATTATTAAATATGCATAGTAATGCCTCTGCTACCTGTTCCCTAGATTCTTTCAAAATGTGTGGATGCAATCCATCCGGACATGGGGTTTTATCCTCTTTGAGTTTGATTAGTTTATATAATATATCCCCTTTTTTATTTTAAATGCACTTATCTCATTACTAATCTCATCATCCAATGTCTTGTCCACCTGTTATGAGTGTCAGCTGTGGCTCAGTTGGTAGCACACTTGAACCCACAACCTTCTGACTCAGAGGCAAGTCCCACTCCAAGAACTTGAGCACATAAAGCTAGACTGACACTCCAGTGCAGTGCTAAGGGAGTGCTGCACTGTCTGAGGTGCCGTCCTTCAGATGAGACGTTAAACTGCACTCAGGTGGGCAAATTGACTGCCGCATTTCCCACATTACAACAGTGACTACACTTCAAAAGTAAAATTAACAGAAAATGCAGGAAATACTCAGCAGGCCAGGCAGCATACGTGGAGAGAGAAACAGAGTTAACATTTCAAATCTGGGACCCTTCATCAGAACTGGAAAAAGCTGGAGATGTAACAGATATTAAGCAGGTGCAGAGACCTGGGGGGGGGGGGGGGGGGGGGGGGGAGAGAGAATGTAAGAGGCAGCTTGAAAAATGGGGGCAGGGATTATTGTCTGAAATTGTTGAACTCGATGTCGAGTCTGGAAGGCTGTAAAGTGCCTAATCGAAAGATGAGGTGCTGTTCCTCGAGCTTCATTGGAACAATGTAATAGGCCAAGGACAGAGAGATCAGAGTGGGAGTGATGCGGAGAATTAAAGTGACAGGCAACCGGAAGCTCAGGGTCACCATTACGGACTGAACGGAGGTGTTCCGCAAAGCTGTAGCCCAATCTGCGTTTTGTCTCCCTAATGTAGAGACCACCACATCGTGAGCAGCGAATACAGTATATTAAATTGCAAGTAGTACAAGTAAATAGCTGTTTCACCTGGAAGGGGTGTTTGGGGCCCTGGACAGTGGGAAGGGAAGAGGTAAAAGGGAAGAAGTTGCATCTCCTGCGCTTGCACGGGAAGGTGCCAGGCAAGGGAGAAGGGCTGTTAGGGGTGATTGAGGAGTGGACCAGGGTGTCACGGAGGGAGCAGTCCCTTCGGAATGCTGAAAGGGAATCTTTCGATTAGGCACTCAACATCGAATTCAACAATTTCAGACAATAATCCTGGTCTACTGAGTATTTCCAGCATTTTCTGTTGTTATTTCAGATTTCCAGCATCCGCAGTATTTTGCTATTGTACACTTCAAAAGTACTTCATTGGCTGTAAAGCGCTTTGAGACGTCCGGTAGTCGTGAAAGGCGCTATATAAATGCAAGTCTTTTTTGTTCCATCTCCCTGGTAAATGCTGAAGCAAAATAATTATTTAATATTTCTATCATTTCTAATTGTTGCCTGTGGTATTGTCCTGACTATCCCTTAATGGCCCTATTCCCATCCCAACCTTCCTTTTTTTAATTGATGTGCCGATAAAATATTTCACTATTTTGTTTTATATTCCTTGATAATTTAATTTCATAGTTCCTCTTTGCCTCCCTAATTGTTTTTTTTGACTTCTCTCCCAATCTTTTCGTATTCTCTCTTATCATACACTCCCCTACTGTCTGTGTACTTAAATGTATGCCTCTTTCCTTATCCTCAATTGTTCCCTTATGGCTTTATTCATCCATGGAGTCTCATTATTGTTTAGTTTGTGCTTTCCTTTTAGCTTTCAAACAGTACTTGTAATATTACTGTTGCATAAGTTTTTCTTTCATTTTTAAAAAGCTCCTTAGTTCACAATTTATTTTTAAATACAGCCATTCTAAAGAAAAAACATGCATTTATATAGTGACTTTTATAGCCTCAGGATGTCCCAAAATGCTTCACAGTATTTATTTTTTTTTTTTTTTTTTTTTTTTTTTTTTTTTAAAAGTATAGTCACTGTCATAATGAAGGTAAATCAGGCAACCAAGTTGCACACAGCAAGGTTTGACAGTTAATTTTTATTTTGATTGAGGGATAAATGTTGGTCAAGACACCTAAAGAACTTCCCTGCTCTTTTTCAAATAATGCTGTTGGATCTTTTACGTCCACCTGAGGGGGCAGATGCAGCCTCAGTTTAACATCACGTCCGAAAGACAACACCTCCGACAGTGCACCACTCCCTCAGTACTGCAATGAAATGTCAGCCTAGATCGGTGTTGTCCAACAGAAATTGTTGACTAACCATAGGTGTAGCGACGGTAACACGGTTTTAGCCACATGCACTAATTTTAGTAGAAAACACCTTACATATACACACACAATAGATAAATGTCCTTCACACGTGTATATTTACATACTCTCTACAACCTTTCATTATCCAAGCATTTACTACGATCATAAAATACTCTCACTCTGCTTTTCATCTCACCATTTTACCAACTGTTAGAAATCGGGTGTTCAAAATGTATATGGTTTTGTGGATAAAACTGTGACGTGAGTAATGCTGTATTTACATAATTGTATTAGAACTAGAAACAAAGTCTCACAGACTAGTATATTAGAATAATTAGATAGATGCGTAGAATCTGCCTGTGTTTTGGTTCCCTGCGGATGTTATAGCATTCTGCAGTGTGACGGTCATAAATAATCTTGTTTTCAAATTAGGATTTCAACCTTGTTTATGTTTCTCTAATTTGACCAATCAAGGCCCAACATTATATTTCTTCCATTACTGCTAATAACCATATTATAATGCTAAGTTAGGATTTTGACTTTGTTTCACAAAACTGCTTTAAAATGCGTAAGTTAACCAGCGTATGAGAATAGAAGATATCTTTGGGAATTTAATGATTCATTCCATGGTACAATAGTCTAATAATGAAATAGTTAGTTTTGCATAGCTAAAGCTGCATGAACAGCATGAGCATAAATAACTGATAACAAGCAGTTACGAACATCTGATGGCCAAGAATGGCATGTCCGACTCCAAACTAGGGAGGATAGGGACGAGAGAGAGAAGACACGAATTCCAAAAGGAAGAACCTTCAGAAAGATTAAACAATAAGACAAACTGAATGAGGTTTTAGAGGAACCTCTATAGGTTAAATGGTCTAATCAATAACTTGGCCTCAGGCCGACCCCTAAAAAGAGAATAAACATGACACCCCGAGTATTTGCCCACAGACAGTGAAGGGAAGAGCCAAACAGATGTTGGGCTGGTCGAACGCTCTTTTGAGAGAGAGAGAGACAGAGAGAGGTACCAGCTGCTTGTCACGGTTGTATATTTTTGCTGTATAACTAGCATGTTATATTCCGCCTTAAACACTGATTAAACACAATATACCCACCATATTGGTTTGCAGTCGATCCTGATTATTTGAAAGACTAGAGGTAAGCTACTAACTGGCTTAATCTCTACACAACAGACAAAAAGGTTAAAGTACACATGCATACATTGTGTGAATACAAGTATTCAGATTACATGCCCAACGGATTGTCTATTACTTATTACCAAGGCCCCGTCTGCTCTCTCAGGTGGACATAAAAGATCCCATGGCATTATTTCAAAAAGACTTAGCCCCAGTTTCCTGGCAAATATTTATCCCTCAATCAGCATCACAAAAAAACATACCTGGTCATTATCACATTGCTGTTTGTTGGAGCTTGCTGTGCGCAAATTGGCTGCTGTGTTTCCTACATTACAGGAGTGACTACACTTCAAAAGTATTTCATTGGCAGTAAAGCGATTTGGGACGTCCTATATAAATGTAAGTCTTTCTTTTTTTTTTAAAAATGAGCTTTTGTTACTCTGTTTTACCAATCACAAATATGGCAATTTTGATATCTTGGCTATTTAATCAATCTTCTGTTCTGGTCTTTCTCCATGTTCCAATATTCCCTAATGAGAAGTCTTGGGTCATTTTATCCTGATAATAGCAGCAACACGCATGCATAGTGACATCACAACAGTGCTGTAACTTACCACTAGAAAGAGTAAAGCTTACAATCTGTCTCAGAAATGACTGAGACCTAAAATATCAATAACGAACATTTCATTTTATTATCTATATGAAAGTAAAATTTCACGGCAACTGTGATAAGACCTATATTGCCATTCCAAGTTTGGGAATACTTTTATACATAAGTCATCAAAATACATCTCTCTAAATAACATTCAGTATCATCATCGTCAAAATATCAGATATGTATTCTGCAAGAAACAGAGCATTCAAATTTCAAAGTGTATTGTATCAGAATCTCTAGACTTACAGATGCCATAATTTTACACGGCCACATTAAATATTTTTCATTAAACAATTTTATAATAGGGATGGAAACATTTTTTATAGATGCAGTATTAGAGAAGAGCCCGGTAGCTGGAGGAGGAGATTGGGTCTCTGTTAGAAAGAGGGTTAGAAGTCGTGGTGGGGTAGTGGGACAGGAGCAGTCATCCATGGTGCTCTCCAACAGACTCAAGAGATGGCTGTGACAGGTAAGAATGTGGCCATGCATGGAGGCAATCCAGCAGCTTGTTAGGGAAGGAGGGAAAAAAACCCAGATGAGTTGTGGAATTCGATTATTCGGTTTACAGGTAGAATTTTGTGCAAAGCAGACCCAAAGAAATGAATGGCATGTTGCCTCCTGGGTGCTCGGTTCGAGGATATGACATCCCGGGTTGACAGAATGCTACAGAGCAGATGAGGAACCAATTGTTGTCATCCATGTGGGAACAAATAACTGATCAAAGTGACCATGCTAAATTTAGGGAATTAGGAAGGAAGCCTAAGGATAGGACCTCAAGTACAGTATTTTCTGGAATACTACCTGTTCTATGTGCTAGTGAAGAGACAGAGGGTAATTAGGCAGACCAATGCATAGCTGAGGCTTTGGTGTAGGTAATCAGGATTTTAAAATAGGTGAAGACTATATAGACTGCATGGGCTCCACAAACAAAAGGTTTTTTTTGGGGGGGGAGGGGGGAAAAGAGGGGCGGCAGCGGTGGGGTGTTGACAGATTGGATAGATAGAATGCGGAGGGCGATTGTGGTAGGTGTAGGTGAGCACCTGTAGCAGTTGGAGCAAACCTTAAGGTGTACCAGTGAAAACGCAAATCAAAAGTTTAATAAGTCCAATTCCAACGTTGGGAGAAAAACAAAGTAAAATGATAAGGTGGGCAAGGCTTTAAGTAAGTACCAATGATCAGAATGAGATCACATTTAATATTACAAAGATTGTTGAGGTTATAAAAACCCCAAACTAAATGGCCAAATTTTGAGGACAAACTTTATTCATTTGAGATGTCTTGTCAGAGTGGGTCTGGTAGGTTTGAATAGAACAAGGGGAGTGGAGGAACTAGAGTTCCTTCAAGGTGATTCTGAATGCAATGGACTAATGTGCACCCATGCAAAGCAAATGTACCAAGCTTAAAGACACTCCTGGTTGAACGGAACTACTAAGCAACTCGAAGAAATAAAGGCATTTAAGGCCAAGAAAGAAAATGCCACAGAATTAAGACGGATACAATGCCGAAACGTATGCCAGGATTGTAAAAAAGGCATTAGAATTACAAAGAAAAATGTTGAATTGAATATGGCAAGAGAACTGAAGGATAATAAAAAGATTCTTCACTTATATTAAGAAAAACAAGGAATGGAGTGGAGTCACTGAAAGTGGGATCGGGTGAGGGCATGACAACTAATGCTACACAGCTACAAATGTGTTAAATAAGATTTTAAATTCCATTTTTGCCAAGGAATCTTGGGTAACTTATTTGATCTGGAAAATGAACTAGAGGGTGTTAGAGGCACTGTAACATTCATATTACTACCATCATGATTGCTGAACAGCTGTGCAAACGCAAGGTGAATAAATCTCAGGCCAGATAAAACGCATCCAAAGATCCTTAAGGAACTAAGCAAGGAAATTGCAGGAACTCTGGCACAAATCTTCCAGAAATCACTGAATACTGGCGAGGTGCCTGGGGACTAGAGAAAGGTAGCAAAAGTGACCCAGGAAACTACAGACCAGTGAGTTTGATGTTCACAGTGGGGTAAAGTTATGGAAACCCTTAATTAAAAAGGTAAAATCATAGAGCTTCTGGAGAGAAATAAAATCATAAAAGATAGCCAATACTGTTTCTTCAAGGGGAGGTATTGCCAATCTAATTTGCTGGTTTTCTTTGAGGGTGTGATAAAGGAGCTTGACAAGGGTATGGCAGTGAATGTGGTATTCTTGGATTTCAGTAAGGTCTTTGATACAATTCCTCTGGAAAGGCTGGAACTGTTTGGGAGTGTCGCTGGCTTGGAGCAATGATACCAGTGAGGTCCCACAGAGGTCTGTTTTGGGGCTTTTGTTTAACATCTTCACAAATGATCTGGAGCTAGGGGTCACAAGCCCAGTGGCTAAATTTGCAGAGGATACAAAGATAATGAAGGTAGTAGGCTGCAAAACTGAACAGGATAAGCTACAGGGGCATTTGAATATACTTGGGAATTGAGCAGAAACATGGCAGATGAAATTCAATGTAAAGTGCTAGCCATCAAGACAGAAAAACCTGGAAAGAGCGATTACTTAAATGGAAAGAAAATAATATGCATGGAAAAAGAGATCCGAGGATTCGAATTGACAACAAATTGAAGCTATCGCAACAATGCTCGGTGGCAGCAAGTAAAGCAAGTCAGACGTTGGGATGTAGTAAACGATCAAAATTGAGACAAAATAGTTCGGTAATAGCCCTGCCACTTTATAAATTATTGATGTAATTGCACTTAGAATACGGTCTACAGTTCTGGTTGTCACAGTACAAAAAAGCATATTGAAGCTATTGAAATGATAAGGGCAACCAGAATGATGGAGGGATTGGATCATGAGAATCGATTATGTAAATTAGCCACATTCTCATTGGAAAAGAGAAGGTTGAGAGGTGATCTGATTGCTGTTTTTAGGATTCTAAAAAAGGGACTAGACGATGACAGGCTGTTTAACCTTGTCCAGAACAGAGGACGCATCTGTGCTTGAAGAGGGTAAATCCATAGATCAGGCACCTTTTAAGGAGATGTTGATTCATTCAAATACAAATTATATAGACTTTTTTCAGAAAAAAATATTTTAGGATACAGTGTATGAGTAATGTGAGATATGACATATGGTAAGTGTAACCTGTTTGGGAGGAACAGGTGACTTTGGACCTACGGTTCCCAAAGCTTTTCACCACTGGCAGGTTTTCCTCACCTCATGTCTGGGACTAACTGGATGGTGATTAGTCAACAATGCCATTATTGCTGTATCATGTGATTTCCAGGTAGAAAGCAAACCAGATGGTCTTTTTGTCTAGCAATTCCTATGCTCCTACATCCAAATTTAGCTGAAAACTTCACTTAACTTTTCTGTCCCCAGGAAACATGAAGTTTCATTTCAAGTAAATAAATTTAACAAATCAAGTTACCTCAACACAAAATGAATTTGAAATATCTGTGGGCAGAAACTCTTCAGTACCAAAGAAATCACTGTAATTTTCCAGAAGTTCAGACATTATATTGCTAGCTGCTTCTTGTTCTTTCATATCTTCCACATCTGTGTAAATACTGCAAAATAAATATTTAACAAAGTTTACTAAATCTTAAACCTGCTTTAACATTGTTGGGCACCTAGAGCACCAAAAGTTCCAGTTATATGTTCCGCTAATGCAATGCTGAACAGACATTTTCTTTTCCAGTAAATTGTTTCTCATGCTTTCTCTTCTACTTAGAAAAAAATGAAATGAGTGAATATTATATATTATATTAGGTGCTACTGAATTTTGAAAGTTCCGTAGTTATTGTGAGAATGCTGTATCGAAAGAGTTGGAGCGCGGCAATAAATTTCCCACTCAATATAGAGTATAAGCATTCAAAAAATTAAACTGCAAAAAAATTATAATTAAGTTTTGCAGAATCATATGCCATAATGACAGCACAGAATAGCAGGCTGTGGGTTCCCAAATGATATTCCCCACAGCCATCCACACACCAAGTGACAGGAAACTGGGAACAGGTCTTTGTCTTGCTCTCCGCCAGGGAACTACAGTACCACAGTAGAGAGCTATACTAAGGAAAATAAATAAAAAGCAAAATTTGTCGAAACAAATTAGTAATATGAAAAACGTTCACAAAAATGTCCTGTAAAAAGTTACTTCAGTAATTGTAGAACTTATTTTAAAAGCAATTAAAATAGTGACACGTGCAAATGTCATTAAAAACAATCATTTTTTCAAAGAAAAGGTATTTGCCAAATGCAAAATATGTTCATGTAAAATAATTTTAGCACCATGTAGAATATATAAATGCTCAAAAATTTAGCCGTTCTGTTATCTTTCACAAAGAAAAATACTTTAATACCTTGTAATTTATTTTCTCTGTCCAATTCTTTCCCCCCTTTTCCTGAAAGAGTTAATCTCTTATAGGGGTTACACACACAACTTGGTAGCTTGCCTAAGTGTCCACTGTTTACATATGAGCTAGACAGACAGTGAGTAATCGTAGGCTATTCAACTGTGGAGGACATTACAGCCAAGACCAACCCTGTACTCATCTGACTTTACCCATTGAAATCCAGCAGCTGTTCCAGGTCAGCAAATCAAGCAGGAGGTCCATGCACAATAGTCAGGAGCAGGAAAGCTGGTCATTTTTCCCTTCTATAATCAAACAGTGCTGCAGCCAACTGAGCATTCCAAAATGCTGCCAGAGTTGAGATTAGCTTATTCAGTTCAGGCAGGGAATCAAACTGGGACCTTCCTGGTCTGTATGGTTCAGAGACCGTCTTTATGTCTGAGGCATCTTAGGAGTGTTTTTCTTCATTTATAAAAAGTTATTTTTTTTAAAACTGTTAATGGAAAACATTGCCAGAATAACTCATGTTCCCAAGCCTTTATTTAAAGAAGCTAAGTGTAAGCGAACGTTGGAGAGGAAGTAGTTTGAATCAAAACAAATTTCTTTTTAAACCAATCATAACACGGCTTTTCAGCACAGCAAGAATTCAAATTAAACGTGTTCATTTTTCAAAAACAAAAATCGATCGAATGTTGAGCAATTCAGACTCTGGACAGTTGCAACACTTTTGGTACTGCACAAGTTTAGACTAAAGTGAGTGAAATTATTAAAGGGGTTCAATTCTTCAACTTCTCTAATTTGAAAGGACCTTTTGGACAATTTTTTTGCAGTCATTTGGATAAAGTGGTTCAATGCTCAGACTTTGGACATTGTTTCACTATGTAACGGTGACTACATTTCAAAAAGCAATTCTTTGTACTTGAAACATCGGAGAGATGTGATGAGGTATTTTATAAATGCAAGTTCTTCTTTCTTTCTTTGATACCCAGGATCAGCAAGTCCCAGGTAAAATTTATTCACATGAACCACATCCAGAATCAAGTCCCTTTTTCTTCCTTCTGCCCTATTGCAACTTTGCCTCAATTCCAATCTAAAAAGAGAAACTTCTACTCTTATTTTGATTTTTTTTCCTTCATTCAACCTTTCCATATCAACCTGATCAAGACTGCTGGTTGGTGTTGTGGACATGCACCATTAAGAACTGGATTAAGACTGACTGGCCATGAGAATGATCACTAGCTTCAGAGAACCGAGTTATAAGGAAAGAATGAAGAAACTTGAACTCATCGGCCTTGAAAGGAAGCAAGCAATAGGTAACCTCAGTGGTATACAAGATAGCAAGCTGTACATATATAAAATATATAAACTAGCTACCCCTTTAACTCATAAGAACATAAAAAATAGGAGCAGGAGTAGGCCATTTGGCCATTCGAGCCTTCTCCGCCATTCAATAAGATCATGGCTGATCTTCTACCTCCTCTCCACTTTCCTGAACTATCCCCATATCCCTTCATTCCCTCAATATTCAAAAATCTATCAATCTCAGTCTTGAATATACTCAAGGACTAAACCTCCACAGCCCTCTGGGGTAGAGAATTCCAAAGATTCACTACCCTCTGAGTGAAGAAATTTCTCCTCATCTCAGTCCTAAATGACGGACAGCTTATTCTGAGACTGTGACCCCTGGTTCTAGACTCTCCAGCCAGGGGAAACATCCTCCCTGCCTTTGTCAAGCCCTGTAAGAATTTTATATGTTTCAATGAGATCACCTCTCATTCTTCTAAACGCGAGAATATAGGCCTAGTCTACTCAATCTCTCCTCATAGGACAATCCCCCCATCCCAGGAACCAGTTTGGTGAACCTTCGTTGCACTTCCTCTATGTCAAGCATATCCTTCCTTAGGTAAGGAGACCAAAACTGTACACAATACTCCAGGTGTGATCTCACCAGGGCCCTATATAATTGCAGCAAGACGTCGTTACTCTTATACTCAAATCCTCTTGTAATAAAGGCCAACATACCATTTGCTTTCCTAATTGCTTGCTGTACCTGCATGTTAACTTTCAGTGATTTGTGTGCAAGGACACCCAGGTCCCTCTGAACACCAAAATTTCCCAATCTCTCACCATTTAAAAAATACTCTGCTTTTCTATTTTTCCTACCAAAGTGGACAAATTCATATTTCTCCACATTATATTCCATTTGCCATGTTCTTGCCCACTCACTTAGCTTGTCTATATCCTCTTGAAGCTTCCTTGCATCCTCCTCACAACTTACAATCCCACCCAGCTTTGTATCATCAGCAAACTTGGATATATTACATTTGGTCCCCTCATCCAAATCATTGATGTAGATTGTGAATAGCTGAGGCCCAAGCACTGATCCTTTCAGTACCCCACAAGTTATAGTCTGCCAACCCAAAAATGACCTGTTTATTCCTACTCTGTTTTCTGTCCGTTAACCAATCCTCAATCCACGCTAGTATATTAGCCCCAATTTTGTTCAATAACCTCTTGTGTGGCACCTTATCGAAAGCCTTCTGAAAATCCAAATACACCACATCCACTGGTTCCCCCTTATCTATTCTGCTAGTTACAACTTCAAAAAATTCTAACAGATTTGTCAAACACGATTTCCCTTTCATAAATCCGTGTCGACTCTGCCAAATCAAATTATTATTTTCTAAATGCCCTGTTACCACGTCCTTAATAATAGATTCTAGCATTTTCCCTACAACTGATGTCAGGCTAACTGGTCTGTAGTTCCCAGTTTTCTCTCTCCCTCCTTTCTTAAATAGTGGGGTTACATTTGCTACCTTCCAATCCGCGGGAACCGTTCTAGAATCTATGGAATTTTGGAAAATGACAACCAATGCATTCACTATCTCTATATCACCTCTTTCAAAACCCTAGGATGTAGGCCATCAGGTCATGGGGATTTTTTAAATCAGATTTCAGTCCCATTTCTCCAGTACTATTTTTTTTTACTAATACTAATTTCTTTCAGTTCCTCATTCTCGCTAGACCCTTGGTTCTCCACTATTTCCAGGAAGTTTTTGCATCTTCTTCCACAAAGACAGACACAAAGGGCTCGATTTTAATGGAGGAGGCACGATGGAGTTGGGTTGCCTGGTGGGCGGGTTTTGAACACGCTACCGGTTTCAGCCACTCCCAGTATCCCATTTTCACTTAATTGGTCCACTTACCCCCGTCATGTGCACTGCCTGCTGCAATGAGTTGCAGCGGGTCTGTTGGTCTGCACTGATGAGGTCTCTGCTGCACTTGCTTTTAAGGGCTCCATGAAGCCTAAGCCTCTCCTTTCTCATTGTTGCTGCTGCTGGAAAGGGCCAGGATCACAATGAGTGCTGCCACAGGCAAGAAGGCCGCTCCTAGAATCAATGACAACTCCCTGTGGAGGGAGTAAGAGGACGCAGGGACATTCTGTTCCCTGCCAATGGCTGCAGGAAGCCACCTCAACAGACGATGGCAGCCTGGCTGGAGATAGCCGAGGAGGCCAGCACAAGGTCGCTGTGTGGATGCACCTGGCTCCAGGGCCGCAAACGCTTCAATGATCTTGTCCGAACATAGAGAGTCAGTTTCACATCACACTTACCTTCACGCTGCTTCCCTTCTCTTATCACCAGCACTTTGCATTGTCAGCCTGCTCCTCCACATGCCACCTTACCCTTACTTCCCTTTCTATCTCTCTCGGTGTACGGAATCACTTCACCATCCTGCTATGCAGCCCTCACACTTGCTCTCACTGTTATGGAATGACAACAACTAACAACGCACAGGGAGGCTCCTTCCTCTTGCCGCCTCACTCCATCCTGGCCTCCCTCTAAGATTCTACCTTATGGACTCTTCACACTCCATCACTCTCACTGAAACTCCACTTGTCTCCCTCCTTGCAGGAAAAGATAGCCCACAATAAGGAGAAAGCCAAGACAGGAGGAGGCACACCATCACTTGCCACATTAACTCATGCTGAGGAGGCTGCTCGCAACATCATGGGAGGTGGCGAGGAGCTGGAAGTGGGGGACGGAGAGACGGGCGCACTAGAGGAAGCTGGTGACAATGCATTTTCAGCCCTCGCTTTTACAATTCCTCATTGACTGCAATGGAATATGTTGCTCAGAGATTGACTTCTGATCATCTGCACAATAGGATGTGTCTGTAACCTCCAAATCTGATGTCTAGCTCATGCCTTTACTCTCCCACAGGACCATCGAGAGCCCCCCTCCCCACTGTCCAGGAGGAAGAGACAGGCGAATCCTCAGAGGAACCTGGAGCATCTAAGGGAGCAGCATCACCAGGACTCAGCGCACCCTGCACCAGCGCAGATACGCACACCTCGGTGGGTCGCTCGCGACCTAAGAGTAGTGTTGTCACCTGGTGTATCACAGCTTACAAGTGAGCATCAGCAGATGTTGGAGACAGCGACAGCAGTGGAGAGTCTTCGTCGGAGGTCATAGGACTCTCCTAGCTCAGCTGCATGTAGACGCTGTGCCTCTGGGGCCATCCAGAAAGAGAGCTGGAACTCCAGGAACAAGTGCAGGAGTCTCTGACAGGGTTTGCATCCAGAGTAACTGCGAGTGTGTGGAGAATGGAGGAGTCTATCTCTAACATGAGCACTGCCTTTGTGGAGGAAATGTCGCATGAACGTGCCGCCATGGAGAGGGTGGCAACCTCCTTGGAGGACATAAGTCGCCACACTCAAGAGCATGGTGACTCTTCTAAATAGATTGTCTGCTATGGAGGATAGATGGGCATCTAATGAGGATAGACACCAGAGGTACATGGACATCCCCGTTATGAGGACTGTCAGTACTGAGACGGGTCCTGGTGGCCCCACTGAGGTGTAGCAGGTTGCTCTTCAACCACTTGCTAGCAGTGAAGTGCGGGTGACCCAGGAGAGGGGTGTTGGTGGCAAACAACAAGGAAGTGTGGGATCCTCTCTAAGCACTCATGACCATGCCACTGCGGAGCCCTCAGTCAGAGCCCCAGGTTCCTCATCCAACTGAGATGGCTGTCTCAGCCCCTGCACAGCCGCAGGAAGAGCAGACTGTGGAGGAGCCCTCAGGCTCCCAAACCCAGAGGATGCCCGCCAAAGGCGTCTAAGCAGGCACAGCACCAAAGTGAGCAAGGTGCCTCTACATCTGCTGAAGCCACAGGGGAAACACCGCGTAGGAGCACGCGCAAGAGGAAGTTAAAGCACTAATAGTCACAACGATAGTCACTTGGGTGTCTTAGTGTTGTTCAATATCGAGTGTATCCTTTTGTGATGTAATTAAACAAAAGTGATGGCAAACAGTTGACGTTCTGGCCTATGTGTTCTGGGAAATGGAAGTTTAAGAGTGAGGGCTCAGGGCTAATTCCATTTATAATGATGGTGGTGAGAGTGAGCAGACACCACCATTTGTTGGACAGATAATGCATGAGGTTTTGAGAATGTCGGCCTTATATTCATCTCCATCTGCCAGCCACCTCTGTTTGAAGCGTAAGCTTACGCGAATCTGGCATGGAGGAGTGCATCCCTTGCCTGACGGCCAGCAATGTGGTCGCATGCGGCTGCATTGGTCACATCCGGACCCCCACACATGGCTCCGTCCTCCTCTTCCTCTTAGGAGCGTGCGCTGAGCCACTTATTCATCCGGCAGCACTAAGCCGTGCTGCTGTGCGATGTTGTGCAGGGCACAGTAGACCATGATGATTCTGGACACCCTGGCTGGTGCATACTG
The DNA here is from genome assembly GCF_052327205.1 of Somniosus microcephalus. Classification (NCBI taxonomy): domain Eukaryota; kingdom Metazoa; phylum Chordata; class Chondrichthyes; order Squaliformes; family Somniosidae; genus Somniosus; species Somniosus microcephalus. The sequence continues at coordinate 198,931,922 of NC_140994.1, read as the reverse complement.
CAGGGCTCCACCAGATCTGTCCAGGCATCGGAAGTGCATTTTGAGCAAGCCAATGGTTTCCTTTATGATGCTTCTGGTGGAAATGTGGCTCACATTGTAGCTCTCCTCAGCCTCGTTTGTTGGCCTCCTCATCGGTGTCATTAGCCACTTTTTCAGGGGATAGCCCTTGTCGCCAAGTAGCCATCCGCAAAGTTGGGTTGGCAGATGGAAGAGCTGAGGCATAGTAGACTGGCGCAGGATGAAGGAGTCATGGCAACTGCCAGGGTACTTAGCGCAAACATGCAGGATGAGCTTCCTGTGGCTACACACCAGCTGGATGTTCAAGGAGTGGAATCCCTTGCGGTTGACAAATACAGCTGGGATGTGATAGGGGGCCGATGTCTGCAGCTGATCCCTGGAAGGAACCTGAAGCAAAGAAGTTGAGTGCGGTGGTGACTTTGACAGCCACTGGTAAGGAGGGTCCACCCGCTCCACTGGGCTCCAGGTGTTGGTGCAGCATTGCGCAGATGTCAGCGACGACGTCTCTTGAAAGTCTCGGCCTCCTTTGGCACTGCTGCTCAGTCATGTTGAGGAAGCTGATCCTCTGCCTGTAAACCCTGTGTTGGGGGTATCTCCTGTGGTGAGGTGCAGCCCTGCACTGACGCCCTCCACCCTATGCAGCATCTGGTGGGCGAGGAGGAGATTGGCGCTCCTGGTGCTGGTGCTGCTGTTGTGGCTGGTTGTGGCGCTGCCGCGGCTGCTCTTCCTCCAAATCAGACGACCAGGATGAGAGGATATAAAGGGTCCCCATCCCGTTGCTATAGATTTCAGTTGAGGCAAGAAGCTTGCAAGCGCACAGTCAAAGTGGCCTGAGATTATTCCAATCAGGTCACACTGCAGATGGCTGTCAGCTTGACCAGTCACAAGGTCAGTAGAGTTGCAAAATCTTATCCCAAACCTCCAACAACAAAATTGTGACATTTGAATGTCAGCCATGTTGCAGGAGCGCTTTTAAGCGCTGCAGCAATTGACAACAAATCATGTCCTCGAGAAACCCGACTCGTTGCAGCTGGCGTGTTTCTCGGAAGACGGCAAACAGGAGCCAAAAGCACCAAAATCAGAATTGCTGATTAAAATAGGATTAGCAAGGCAGTTAACGGGCTGTTAACTTCCTGTCTCGCCATTTGCTGGTCAATTCGGGAGCAGCTGACCCGACACTTATGAAAGTAGCGTGGGGGCAGGTTCGCAGGCAACAGGCATTTTTCCCGATTTTCGCTGCCGACCCACCTCCCAACCTGCCCTCCGAGGTCCATGAAAATCGAGCCCAAAGTATTTGTTTAATTTCTCTGCCATTTCCTTATTCTCCATTATAATTTCTCCTATCTCAGCCGGTAAGGGACCCACATTTACTTTTGCTAATCTTTTCCTTTTTACATACTTATAGAAGCTTTTACAGCCTGTTTTTATATCTCTCACTAGTTTACTCTCATATTCTCTTTTCCCTTTATCAATTTCTTAGTCCTCCTTTGCTGAATTCTAGAATCCTCCCAATCCTCAGGCTTACTACTCTTTTTGGCAACATTATAAACCTCCTCCTTTGATCTAATACTATCTTTAACTTCTCTTGTTAGCCACGGTTGGTCCACTTTTCCTGTGGGCTTTTTGCACCTTAAAGGAATGTATATTTGTTATAAATTATGTATTGATTCTTTAAATGCTAGCCATTGCTTCTCTACCGGCATACCTTTTAATGTAGTTTCCCAACCTATCTTAGCCAACTCGCCCCTCATACCTACATAGTTTGCTTTGTTTAGATTTAAGACCATAGTCTCGGATTTAACTAAATTACTTTCAAACTCAATATAGAATTCCATCATATTATGGTCACTCTTCCCTAAAGACCCCTTTACTACAATGTTATTAATTAACCCTTTCTCATTGCACAATTACTAGATCTAAAATAGCCTGTTCCCTAGTTGGTTCCTCAACATACTGATCTAGGAAAGCTATCTTGCATACATTCCATGAATTCGTCCTCCACACTATTACCGCAAATTTGGTTTGCCCAGTCTATATGTAGATTAAAGTCCCCCATGATTACTGTATTACCCTGCCTCTAATTTCCTGATTTATACTCTGCCCTACATTACAACTACTGTTTGGGGGCCTATAAACAACTCTCACCAATGTTTTCTGCCCCTTGCTGTTTCTTAGCTCCACCCAAACTGATTTTTAATTCTTGATTTTCGGAGCCAAGATCCTTTCTCTCTACTGTCTTTATCCCATCCTTTATCAGGGCTACCCCTCCTCCTTTTCCATTTTGCCTATCCCTTCTAAAAGTGAAGTATCCTGGAATATTTAGTTCCCAACTGTGGCCACTTGGCAACCACGTCTCCGTTATGGCTATTAGGTCAAACCTGTTAATTTATATCTGCACTATTAATTCATCTATTTTGTTGCGAATGCTTCGCGCAGATATAGTGCCTTTAGCTTTGACTTATTTCTGTATTTCCCTGATGCATTATTACCTTTGTTACTCTCTCTGACCCTTCCTGACCCAATCTGCTTATTTTTACCTAAAACTCTACTCTGCTCTACAGCCTTGACATTTCAATAACTAAATGATTTCCCTCCTCTGTATTGATCTTGCAATTTCTATATGGAGCTTTATAACCAGCACAAAGATTTTCATTATATTATTCGGAGCAGGATGTCACCACCAACAAGCAGTTATATAGAGCCTTTACTGTGGAAAAACAGCTCAAATCCCAAAAGTGAAATCCCAAAGGGTTCTGGTTTTATTAACTTCCACTGTAAAATATTGTTCAAATATGATTACATGCAGACATTGAGAACTCAAAAATCTAGGCTGACACTTCAGTGCAGTACTGAGGGAGTGCTGCACTGTCGGAGGTGCCGTCTTTCGGATGAGATGTTAAACCTGTCTGCTCTCTTGGGTGCACGTAAGATTCCCATGGCACTATTTCGAAGAAGAGCAGGGGAGTTATCCCTGGTGTCCTGGCCAATACTTATCCCTCAATCATTAATTAAAAAAAGATTGTCTGATCATTATCACATTGCTGTTTGTGGAACCTTGTTGTGTGCAAATTGGCTGCCACGTTTCCTACCTTACGACAGTGACTACACTTCCAAAAAAAAAAAGTACTTAATTGGCTGTAAAGCACTTTGGGACATCCAGTGGTCGTGAAAGGCGCTCTATAAATGAAATTCTTTCTTTTTCAATATTAAAAATATTCAAATCAGCAGTGATGCCAAAATTCCAGATTTTTATTTTATTAAAATCTCAACAGTCTACATTTAAAGCACAAACTGCATTTGAATCAAGCAGAAAGTTCTTACAATGTAAATTTTTGTTGAGTAAATGCGGTAAAAAAAAAATCTAACTTAATGAGACAGCACCAATGTATAAATCTCTTTAGAAATCTAAAGAGAAAGGTCAAGGCAATAGAGCAGTGTAGCGATTTGGGTAAAAATAAGCAGAGTGTGACAGGAAGGGACAGAGTGTTTAACGGTAGCAGTGCAGCAGAGAATAAGGTCAAAGCCAGGAATAATGATAAAACATTTAAATTAAAGGCTCTTTATCTGAATGCACGAAGCATTCGTAACAAGATAGACGAACTCATGGCACAAATAGAGATAAATGGGTTTGATCGAATAGCCATTACAGACATGGTTGCAAGGTGACCAAGGTTGGGAACTAAATGTTCCAGGGTACTTGACGTTTCAAAAAAAGACAGGCAGAATGGAAAAGGAGGGGGGTAGCCCTGATAATAAAGGATGACATAAGGACAGTAGAGAGAAAGCATCTTGGCTCAGAAGATCAGGAAGTAGAATCAGTATGGGTGGAGATAAGAAATAACAAGGGGCAGAAAACACTGGTGGGAGTAGTATATAGGATCCTGAACAGTAGCTATACCGTTGAACAGAATATTAATCAAGAAATAGTAGGAGTTTGTAACAAAGGTAATGCAATAATTGTGGGGGACTTTAATCTTCATATAGACTGGACAAATCAAATTGGCAAAGATAATCTGGAGGACGAGTTCATGGAATGCATTTGGGACAGTTTCCTGGAACAATACGTCATGGAACCAACCAGGGAACAGGCTATTTTAGATCTTGTATTGTGTAATGAGACAGGGTTAATTAGTAATCTCATAGTAAATCTCTAGTGCAGAGTGATCATAATAGGATAGATTTTCACGTTAAATTTGAGAGTGACTTGCACAAGTCCAAAACTAGAATCTTAAACTTATATAAAGCCAATTACATAGGTATGAGGGGCAAGTTGGCTAAGGTAGATTGGAAAAATAAATTAAAAGGTATGGCGGTAGATAAGCAGTGGTTAGCATTTAAAGAAATATTTCATAATTCTCAACAAAAATACATTCCATTGTGAAACAAAAACTCCACAGGAAAACTGATCCATCTGTGGCTAACTAAAGAAGTTAAGGATAGAATTAGATTAAAAGAAGCAGTTTATAATGTTGCAAAGAACAATAGTAAGCCTGAGGATTGGGAGAGTTTCAGAAACCAGCAAAGGATGACCAGAAAATTGATAGAAAGGGAAAAAACAGAATGAGAGAAAACTAGCAAGAAATATAAATGCTGATTGTAAGAGCTTCTACAAGTATGTAAACAGGAAGAGAGTAGCAAAAGTAAACGTTGGTCCCTTAGAGGCTGAGACAAGAGAAATTATTTTGGGAGATAGGAAATGGCAGAAACGTTAACCAAATATTTTGTATCTGTCTTCACAGTAGAAGGCACAAAAAGCATACCAAAAATGGTGGGGAACCAAGGGTCTAATGAGGGTGAGGAACTTAACGTAATGAATATAAGTAGAGAAAAGGTACTAGAGAAACTAATGAGACTAAAAGCCGACAAATCCCCAGGACCTGATGGCCTACAACCTAGGGTTCTAAAAGAGGTGGCTGTAGAAATAGCGGATGCATTGGTTTTGATCTTCCAAAATCCCCTAGATTCTAGAACCGTCCCAATAGATTGAAAGGTACCAAATGCAACACCGCTATTCAAGAAAGGAGGGAGAGAAAACCGGGAACTACAGGCCAGTTAGCCAGACATCAGTAGTAGGGAAAATGCTGGAATACATTGTTAAGGAAGTGTTATCATGGCACTTAGAAAATCATAACATGATTAGGCAGAGTCAACATGATTTTATGAAAGGGAAATCATCTTTGACAAATTTATTAGAGTTTTTTTGAGGATGTAACTAGCAGGGTAGATAAAGGGGAACCAGTGGATGTAGTATATTTAGATTTCCAAAAGGCATTCGATAAGGTGCCACATAAAAGGCTATTACACAAGATAAGGGCTCATGGGTTGGGCGTAATATAGTAGCATGTATAGAGGATTGGTTAATGGACAGAAAACAGAGAGTAGGGATAAATGGGTATTTTTCAGGTTGGCAGGCTGTAACTAGTGGAGTGCCGCAAGGATTAGTGCTGTGGCCTCAGCTATTTAAATTCTATATTAATGACCTACATGAAGGGACCGAGTGTAATGTATCTAAGTTTGCTGACGATACAAAGCTAGGTGGAGAGCACAAAGCGTCTGCAAAGGGAAATAGATAGACTAAGTGAGTGGGCAGTAAGGCGACAGGTGGAGTATAATGTAGGGAAATGTGAAGTTATTAATTTTGGTAGGAAGAATAGAAAAACAGAATATTTTTTAAATGGTGAGAAACTTTTAAATGTTGGTGTTGAGAGAGATTTGGGTGTCCTTATGCAAGAAACACAGAAAGCTAGCATGCAGGTACAGTAAGCAATAAAGGAAGGCCAATGGCATGTTGGCCTTTATTGCAAGGAGGTTGGAGTACAAGAGTAAGGAAGTCTTGCTTCAATTGTACAGGGCCTTGGTGAGACCTCACCTGGAGTACTGTGCACAGTTTTGGTCTCCTTATCTAAGGAAGGATATACTTGCCTCGGAGGCGGTGCAATGAAGGTACACTAGATTGATTCCTGGGATGAGAGGGCTGTCCTATGATGAGAAATTGTGTAGAATGGGCCTATACTCTCGGGAGTTTAGAGGAATGAGAGGTGATCTCATTAAAACATGTAAGATTCTGAAGGGGATTGACAGGGTAGATGCTGAGAGGTTGTTTCCCCTGGCTGGAGTACCTAGAACTAGGGGACATAGTTTTAAATGGCCTACCCCTTATCCTGAGATGAGGAGGAATTTCTTCACTCAGAGGGTTGTGACTCTTTGGAATTCCCTGCCCCAGAGGGCTGTGGATGCTGAGTCTTTGAGTATATTCAAGACTGAGATAGATAGATTTTTGGACACTAGGGGAAATCAAGGGATATGGAGATCAGGTGGGAAAGTGGAGTTAAGGTGGATGATTAGCCATGATCTTATTGAATGGCGGAGCAGGCTCAAGGGGCCGTATGGCCTACTCCTGCTCCTATTTCTTACGTTCTTCAATATATTGGCATGGTCTTCTGTTCATCTAATATCAACAGAAACTAAGTCAGTTGTGAAATTTTCCCCTTTTTAGTTATTCTGGTATGAAAATTGTGATTTTGATGTGACAAAGAAATGCAAACATTCTTGCAAAAACATTTCAGGCTGGCAGGCTGTAACTAGTGGGATACCGCAAGGATCAGTGTTTGGGCCTCAGCTATTCACAATCTACATCAATGATTTGGATGAGGGGACCAAATGTAATATATCCAAGTTTGCTGATTATACAAAGCTGGGTGGGAATGTAAGTTGCGAGGAGGATGCAAGGAGGCTTCAATGGAATGTAGACAGGCTAAATGAGTGGGCAAGAACATGGCAAATGGAATATAATGTGGAGAAATGTTAAGTTATCCACTTTGGTAGGAAAAATAGAAAAGCAGAGTATTTTTTAAATGGTGAGAGATTGGGAAATGTTGGTGTTCAGAAGGACCTGGGTGTCCTTGCACACAAATTACTGAAAGTTAACATGCAGGTACAGCAAGCAATTAGGAAAGCAAATGGTATGTTGGCCTTTATTACAAGAGGATTTGAGTATAGAGTAAAGACGTCTTACTGCAATTATATATGGTGTGGAGATGCCGGAGTTGGACTGGGGTGGACAAATGTAAGAAGTCACACAACACCAGGTTATAGTCCAACAGCTTTATTTGAAATCACAAGCTTTCGGAGCGCTGCTCCTTCTTCAGGTGAAGGTACAACAAAGGTTCACCAAACTGGTTCCTGGGATTTGGGGGGGGGGGGGGGGGGGGGGCGGGGGGATTGTTCTTCGAGGCAGGGTTGAGTAGACTAGGTCTATATTCTCGAGTTTAGAAGAATAAGAGGCGATCTCATTGAAACATACAAAATTCTTACAGGGCTTGACAGGGTAGATGCACGGAGGATGTTTCCCCTGGCTGAGGAGTCTAGAACCAGAGGTCACAGTCTCAGAATAAGGGGTCGGCCATTTAGGACTGAGATGAGGAGAAATTTCTTCACTCAAGAGGGTGGTGAACCTTTGGAATTCTCTACCCCAGAGGGCTATGGAAGCTCAGTCGTTGAGTATATTCAAGACAGAGATCGAGATTTTTGAATATTAAGGGAATTGAGGGATATGGGAATAGTGCAGGAGTGGAGATGAGTAGAAGATCAGCCATGATCTTATTGAATGGCAGAGCAGGCTCGCATGGCAAAATGGCCTACTCCTGCTCCTATTTCTTATGTTCCATAGGATTAGATAGGATTTCTTGTGTTCTTATGTGACTATGTAAATAAAATACTGTACACAGGATATATATCTTTTCAAAAAAAAAACAGTATTAAAAACTAAGTATACAGTCTGCAAATAAAAAGGTGTTACACTTACTGGAAAACATCCAGGCCAAATACAGCAGCAAGATTCCTTGAAGTCCACTTTTCTTCCTTTTGGAATGCTACCTTGGCGAGGAATCTACAGAGGAACTTCAGGAGATTGTAGTTAACAGCTGGAAGCTCATCTAAGAAGCATTTCAACTTCCTTCCAAGTTCATCTTCAATATTGTCTGAAAAATATATATATGTATACACAACTAAAAATTAAAACATTTTAATAAATGTACTCCATACATAAAACACAGCCATCTTGAGTTTGTATAAAAAGCTACATTCTCTGAAAAGGAACATTTCTGATTGTCATTTTTCTTTTGTAATACAGGTACACTATCCCTTATCCGAAAGCCTTGGGTCGGTTTTCGGAATTCAGAAGGTATTACCTCTTGCGACTGTTCCGTGTCTCATTCCCCTTCCTGCTTCTCTGGAAAGCCGGATATCGGCTGACTCCTACTAAGCTGGCCCGCAAATCAGGTCGGGGGGGGGGGGGGGGGGAGGAAAGAGAAAAGAACATCGGACGGGCCACGGTTCAGGTCAGGGTCCGGGGGGGGGGGGGGGGGTGTCGGGGTCGGTCTCGGAGGGGTCCAGGGTCGGGGGCCGGGGTCACGGGGGGGGGGGGGGGGGAGAAAGAGAGAAAAGAATATCGGACGGGCCGCGGGTTGGGTCGGGGGGGGGGAAAGAATATTGGACGGGCTGCTGCAGCTATCGGACCGGCCGCTGTATTGTTGGGTTCACTCTCCCGGTACCTCCTTCACACTGCCCAGCTCGGCCTACAATCTCCTACGCAGGAGGGAACTCTGTGACCCTCTGCCCTGCTCAGCGTAAGTCATGCGCCACTCTGGTCAGGTCATGCGCATGACTTACGCTGAACGAAAAAACTTTCGGTTTTTAGAGATTTTCGGAAGTTCGGATAAAGGATAGTCTACCTGTAGTATAATTTCTATGCAGCCGATGATTTTGGGTGCTTTCAAACCAAATTCCAATTCTTTGTGCACACACAAAACAACCCATTATACTTTAATTAAAAAAAACAAAATACTACGAATGCTGGAAATCTGAAAAACACAGAAAATGCTAGAAATACTCAGCAGGTCAGGCAGCATCTGTGGAGAGAGAAACAGTTAACGTTTCAGGTTGATGACCCTTCGTCTGACCCTTCTGTTTCTCTCTCCACAGATGCTGCCTGACCTGCTGAGTATTTCCAGCATTTTCTGTTTTTAACCCATTATACTTGGCTCCTTAGTCTCCCTAAGTATTCTCAATTAAGGAAATTTCCTGTTCAGCCAGACTAATTTTAAGAAACTAAATACAGCCAAGCAGAGTTGCATGAAAAAAAAATTACAGCAGATTTATAACAAAGCCCAACTAGTTTTCACCCCTGCACCCACCAATAATAATGTTTGCCACAATAATTCTAACATTGCCATGAAGGGACTGAGCAAATGTTGTCCTTATTCAATTAACACTAATTAGAACCAGAGTAAGACTAGTTTTACTGGAGCCATTGTAATTTTATGTTATAACGTGTCGGAATTTTGTCATCCATTGGGAAAGGGTGGGGGGGGGGGAATAGATGCGTGTCCTTCATTTATTTACATTGGTGTTTAGAGACCTATACGCTCATAAAAACTCAAAAGTACGCATCCTCAGTTGTCAATAATGTTTTAGTAATTTAAGCACAAGAGTTACTTCAGTAAAATATCTTTCACTGTAGTTAGGGTCAAATAGAACCCTTCACATGCTGCTCCAAGAAGTGGTTGTTGAACAAATAGGATCTCAGACTTTGCCTTGTAGTTCTTAACCTGCCAAGCATTTAACACAAGATGCTCCTACAAGCAAGTTTTCCAACCTTTAGCATGAATTGTTACATAAAATAAGTGATCTAACTGTTTAGACTGAATATCTTTCATTCTATCCATGAAAATATATTTCCCTCTCAAATTAAGGTCAATGAATCAATGGCACAGACAAATCAAACTCAGATACAATTCTCAGCACAGCAAGAAAGATGAAATCAGGCCCAACAAGACATTTATCCGCTGTGTTCAAGTTGTTAACCATTTGTACTGAAACAGCTACTAAATTGTTTTGAACAAAACTTTAGCTCACATGAACCTATAGGTTGAAAAGATTGTGACATCAGTTTGCTCAGAATAGAATTTAAATCCCAAGTAGGAACCACCCAAGTAGCAAAAGGTTATACATTCCAGACATTTTCATGAATCGGGACACCTAACCATCATTTCCAAAGGTTGGCAATAGACAGAAACAGTAGGAACGGAGAGTCTCAGTGAACTCAACACACTCAGATTTAGCAGAATTTGCAAATATACAACATTCCAGCAGGTTAAAAAAGTGGACTTTGCACTGCTGGACATAACATTTCAATTTCTTCAAAGCACATGGTCTCCTAAAATCCAATAAAGTAGCAATAATCAATTGCCAAAATGCTTGCTCCTCTAGGTTTGTGCAGTTCAGAGACATGCCATCGGACTATCCATTTCTGAGGCTGGAGAATTTCTCTGTAAGCAATGTTGATGGGCTAGTCAATGCCAAAGCTTGCAGATTTTGAGAACCACATATTTCTTTGGGTCCTCTGTCTGCATTTTGCAAATGATCGTTGCTGCAAAAGGAAACGCATAAATAAACCTGGTCATTGAGGAATACTGCCTGGTTGTCTCAGAACTTGCATTAAAATTTCAGAAGCATCTTATTCTGAAAAGTAGCCACGAGCTTTATCTTCAATTAACTATACCTATGCCCATCAAAATCTACCACTTCATCTTCCACCAATGCAAGGAGCTGAATTGACAAATCTACAGAAATCACCCTGTACTAAAGCCTCTTTTCCAAAGCACAATGCTCAGGAGTGCATCCTGCTCTGCTTGATATACTGAACGGCAGCATAGTGTTTATGTTACCGGACTCGTAATCCAACAGGCCTGCACTAATAATCCAGAGACAGGAGTTCAACTCCCACCAGGGCAGCTGTGGAATTTAAATTCAGTTAATTAAATAAAACTGGAATAAAAATCTAGCATCGGTAATGATGACCATGAAACTACCAGATTGTCGTAAAAACCCACCTAGTTCACTACTGTCCTTTAGGGAAGGAAATCTGCCGTCCTTACCTGGTCTGGCCTATATGCGACTCCAGACCCACTGCAATGCAGTTGACTCTTAACTGCCCTTTGAAACACTGAGTTACAACAACCGCTGCAAGAAACAAGAATAAAACCGGACAGACCACCCGGCATTGACCTAAGCACCAGCTTCAGGCATGACAACAGCACACCCAGCCCATTCAACCCTGCAAAGTCCTCACTAATATCTGGGGACTTACGCCAAAATTGGGAGAGCTGTCCCACAGACTAGTTAGTCATACTAACAGAATCATATCTTTCAGCCAATGTCCCAGTATCCTCCATCACCATCCCTACATATGTCCTGTCCCACCGGCAGGACAGACCCACCAGAGGTGGAGGCACAGTGGCATGCAGTCGGGAAAGAGCGGCCCGGGAGGTCCTCAACACTGACTCAAGACCCACGAAGTCTCATGGCATCAGGTCAAATATGGGCAAGGAAACCTCCTGCTGATTACCACCTACTGCCCTCCCTCAGCTGATGAATCAGTACTCCATGTTGAACACAACTTGGAAGAAGTAATGAGGGTAGCAAGGGCACAGAATGTACTCTAGGTGGGGGACTTAAATGTCCATCACCAAGAATGGCTTGGTAGCACCAATACTGACCAAGCTGGCCAAGTCCTAAAGGACATAGCTGTCAGACTGGGCCTGCAACAGGTGGTGAGAGAACCAACAAGAGGGGAAAAACCTACTTGACCTCATCCTCACCAATCTACTGTCGCAGATGCATCACAGTATTGGTAGCAGTGACCACCGCACAGACCTTGTGGAGATGAAGTACCGTCTTCACACTGAGGACACCTTCCATCGTGTTGTGTGGCACTACCACCGTGCTAAATGGGATAGATTCAAAACAGATCTAGCAGCTCAAAGCTGGGCATCCAACGGCGCTGTGGGCCATCAACAGTAGCAGAATTGCAATCTGTAACCTCATGGCCCGGCATATCCCTCACTCTACAATTACCATCAAGTCAGGCGATCAACCCTAGTTTAATGAGTGGTGTAGAAGAGCATGCCAGGTGCAGCACCAGGCGTACCTAAAAATGAGGTGCCAACCTGGGGAAGCTGCAACACAGGAGTACATGCATGCTAAACAGCGGAAGCAGCATGCTATAGACAGCGCCGTAAAACCAACGGATCAGATCAAGGCTCTGTAGTCCTGCCACATCCAGTCATGAATGGTGGTGGACCATTAAACAACTAACGGGAGGAGAAGGCTCCATGAACATCCCCATTCTCAATGATGACAGAGCCCAGCACGCGAATGCAAAAGACAAAGCTGAAGCTTTTGCAACCATCTTCAGCCAGAAGTGCTGAGTGGATGATCCATCCCAGCCTCCTCCCGAGGTCCCCACCATCACAGTAGTCAGTCTTCAGCCAATTAGATTCACTCCACGTGATATCAAGAAAGGGCTGAGCACACTGGATACAGCAAAGGCTGTGGGCCCCAACAATATCTCAGCTGTCATGCTGAAGACTTGTGCTCCAGAACTAGCCACTCCTCTAGCCAAGCTGTTCCAGTACATCTACAACACTGGCATCGACCCGACAATGTGGAAAACTGCCCAGGTATGTCCTGTCCACAAAAAGCTGGACAAATCCAATCCAGCCAATTACCACTCCATCAGTCTACTCTCAATCATCAGCAATGATGGAAGGTGTTGTCGACAGTGCTATTAAGCGGCACTTACTCACCAATAACCTGCTCAGTTTGAGTTCCGCCAGGACCACTCCGCTCCAGACATGAACAAAAAAGCTGAATTCCAGAGGTGAGCCGAGAGTGACTGCCCTTGATATCAAAGCAGCATTTGACCGAGTGTGACATCAAGGAGCCCTAGCAAAATTGAAGTCAATTGGAATCAGGGGGAAAACTCTCCAATGGCTGGAGTCATACCTAGCACAAAAGGAAAATGGTTGCGTTTGTTGGAGGCCAATCTCCGCCCCAGGACATCGCTGCAAGAGTTCCTCAGGGCAGTGCCCTTGGCGCATCTTTAGCTGCTTCATCAATAACCTTCCTTCCATCATAAAGGTCAGAAATGGAGATGTTCGCTGATGATTCACTTCCATTCGCAACTTCTCAGATAATGAAGCAGTCCATGCCCGCACGCAGCAAGGCCTGGACGACATTCAGGCTCGGGCTAAGTGGCAAGTAATATTCGCGCCACACAAGTGCCAGGCAATAACTATCTCCAACAAGAGAGCGTCTAACCACCGCCGCTTGACACTCAACGACAATACCATCACCGAATCCCCCAACATCAACATCCTGGGGGTCACCATTGACCAGAAACTTAATTGGACCAGCCACATAAATACTGTGGCTACAATAGCAGGTCAGAGGCTGGGCATTCTGCAGAGAGTGTCTCACCTCCTGACTCCCCAAAGCCTTTCCAGCATCTACAAGGCACAAGTCAGGAATGCGATGGAATATTCTCCACTTGCCTGGATGAGTGCAGCTCCAACAACACTCAAGAAGCTCGACACCATCCAGGACAAAGCACCCACTTAATTGGCACCCCATCTACCATCTTAAACATACACTCCCTCCACCACTGGTGCACCGTGGCTGGAGTGTGCACCATCTACAAGATGCACAACAGCACCTCCCAAACCTGTGACCTCTACCACCTAGAAGGACAATGTGATGAAGGAAATGAAGGAAATGCTGTGGATGTGGTATACATGGACTTCAGTAAGGCTTTTGACAAAGTCCCGCATAGGAGACTGGTCAAGAAGGTAAGAGCCCATGGGATCCAGGGTGCCTTGGCACGTTGGATCCTAAACTGGCTGAGTGGCAGGAGGCAGAGGGTGATGGTCGAAGGTTGCTTTTGTGACTGGAAGCCTGTGTCCAGTGGGGTACCTCAGGGATCGGTGCTGGGTCCCTTGCTGTTTGTGATCTACATAAATGATTTGGAGGAGAATGTAAAAGGTATGATCAGTAAGTTCGCAGATGACACGAAAATTGGTGGGGTGGTAAATTGCGAGGAGGAAAGACTCAGGCTACAGGACGATATAAACGGGTTGGTCAGATGGGCGGAAAAGTGGCAAATGGAATTTAACCCTGAAAAGTGCGAGGTGATGCATTTTGGACGGACAAATAAGGCAAGGGAATACACAATGAGTGGTAGGACCCTAGGAAGTACAGAGGGTCAGAGGGACCTTGGTGTACATGTACATAGATCCCTGAAGGCAGCGGAACAGGTAGATAAGGTGGTTAAAAAGGCATATGGGATACTTGCCTTCATTAGCCGAGGCATAGAGTATAAGAGCAGGGAGGTTATGATGGAGCTGTACAAAACGCTGGTAAGGCCACAGCTGGAGTACTGTGTGCAGTTCTGGTCGCCTCACTATAGGAAGGATGTGATTGCTTTGGAGAGGGTGCAGAGAAGATTCACCAGGATGTTACCTGGGATGGAGCGCCTCAGCTATGAAGAAAGGCTAAACAGGCTGGGGTTGTTTTCCTTGGAGCAAAGGCGGCTGAGGGGGACCTGATTGAGGTGTACAAAATGATGAGGGGCATAGATAGGGTAGATAAAGAGGAACTTTTCCCCTTAGTAGGGGGGTCAATAACAAGGGGGCATAGATTCAAGGTAAGGGGCAGGAGGTTTAGAGGGGATTTGAGGAGGAACTTTTTCACCCAGAGGGTGGTTGGAGTCTGGAACTCACTGCCCGAAAGGGTGGTAGAGGCAGGAACCCTCACAACATTCAAGAAGCATTTGGATGAGCACTTGAAATGCCATTGCATACAAGGCTATGGACCAAATGCTGGAAAATGGGATTAGATTGGACAGGGCTTGATGGACGGCGCAGACACGATGGGCCGAAGGGCCTCTTTCTGTGCTGTATAATTCTATGACTCTATGACAAGGGCTGCAGGCGCATGGGGACACCATCACCGCCATGTCACACACCATCCTGACTTGGAAATATATCGCTGTTCCTTCATCGTCGCTGGGTCAAAATCCTGGAACTTCCTCCTTAACTGCACTATGGGAGTACCTTCACCACGTGGACTGCAGCGGTTCATGAAGGCAGTTCACGACCACCTTCGAGGGTAATTAGGGATGAGCAATAATTGCTGGCCTTGCCAGCGACGCCCACATCCCTAATTTTTTTAAAAACTGGTATTATTAGCTCATACTCTCGCTTTTGTGAATCTATTTTAGAGTGAATCTATTTTAGAGTCTTGTTTATGTGCAATGTACGACAGGATTCTATAAAAGAGCTTGCATTTATATAGCGCCTTTCACAACATCAGGACGTCACAAAGTGCTTTACAGCCAATTAAGTACTTTTGAAGTGTAGTCACTGTTGTATAATGTAGGAAACATGGCAGCCAATTTGCTGACAACAAGGTCCCACAAACAGCAATGACATAATGACTAGATAACCTGTTTTAGTAATGTTGGTTGAGGGATAAATATTGGCCAGGACACTGCATGTGCTTCTCCAGAGTGAGCTACAATAATATCTACCAGTGATTTTCAACCCTCAAACAGTAAACACGAGCATAGGATTACAAAGGCACAGAAACAGGCCATTCGGCCCAACCAGTCCATGACGGCGTTTATGCTCCACACAAGCCTCCTCCTGTTTTTCCTCATCTAAATCTATCAGCATCACCCTCTATTCCCTTTTCCCTCATATGCTTGCCTAGCCTCCCCTTAAATGCATCTATACTATTCGCTTCAACCACTCCCTGTGGTAGCAAGTTCCACATTCTCACCACTCTTTGGGTAAAGAAGTTTCTTCCGAATTCCCTATTGGATTTCTTGGTGACTATCTTATATTGATGGCCTCTAGTTATGCTCTTCCCCACAAGTGGAAACATTCTCTCTGTATTTAAAGAAATATATCATAATTCTCAACAAAAATACATTCCACTGAGAAACAAAAACTCCACGGGAAAAGTGATTCAACCGTGGCTAACTAAAAAAGTTAAGGATAGCATTAGAAGCAGCTTATAATGTTGCAAAGAATAAAAGTAAGCCTGAGGATTGGGAGAGTTTCAGAAACCAGCAAAGGTTGACCAAAAAATTGATAAAGGGGAAAATAGAGAGAAAATTAGCAAGAAATATAAAAGCAGATTGTAAGAGCTTCTACAAGTATGTAAAAAGGAAGAGAGTAGCAAAAGTAAACGTTGGGCCCTTAGAGGCTGAGACAGGAGAAATTGTTATGGGGAATAAGGAAATGGCAGAAACATTAAACAAATACTTTGTATCTGTCTTTACAGTAGAAGACACAAAAAGCATACCAAAAATGGTGGGGAACCAAGGGTCTAATGAGGGCGAGGAACTTAACGTAATTAATATAAGTTCAGAAAAGTACTAGAGAAACTAGTGAGACTAAAAGCCGACAAATCCCCTGGACCAGACGCCTACATCCTAGGGTTCTAAAAGAGATGGCTGAAGAGATAGTGGATGCATTGGTTTTGATCTTCCAAAATCCCCTAGATTCTAGAATGGTCCCAGCGGATTGGAAGGTCGCAAATATAACACTGCTATTCCAGAAAGGAGGGAGAGAGAAAACAGGGAACTACAGGCCAGTTAGCCTGATATCAGTCGTTGGGAAAAGGCTGGAATCCATTGTTAAGGAAGTGGTATCAGGGCACTTAGAAAATCATAACATGATTAGGCAGAGTCAACATGGTTTTATGAAAGGGAAATCGTGTTTAACAAATTTATTAGAGTTTTTTTGAGGATGTAACTAGCAGGGTAGATAATGGGGAACCAGTGGATGTAGTATATTTGGATTTCCAAAAGGCATTCGATAAGGTGCCACATAAAAGGTTATTACACAAGATTAGGGCTCATGGGGTTGGGGTAATATAGTAGCATGGATAGCGGATTGGTTAACGGACAGAAAACAGAGAGTAGGGATAAACGGATCTTTTTCAGGTTGGCAGGCTGTAACAAGTGGGGTGCCACAAGGATCAGTGTTGGGGCCTCAGCTATTTACATCTGTCCAAAGTGATCATGAAAGGGTGTTGATTTCTTAAACGACATGTCCGTTGGTACTTTCCCCACGGACGACAGCAATTCCTATTTCTACATGGTTAAGTGTTAATTACTGCCAATCAACCTTTCTGGCATTGCAAATTAACTATTACAAGTGTGGTGTCTCATTACTTCAGGTATTAATTGTTGGAGATTTTTTAACTGTAAAATTTACATTTTATATTTTTACTTCTCATTTCTGATTTTTTTTCTCTCTCTAAATCCAATCTTTCTTCTCTCTATTTCTCTTTCTGTACCTGATTTGACATTAATTCTACCACACTAATTTACACTTTCTTACTGTCCTTAGTTCACAATCCTTCAATCTGATTGGTTAAGGAGATACAGTTTCTTGCCCTATTCACTCAGGTCCCAGATGCTGTTTCCCTCGCTGCGGCATTATCAGCTCACACTTTCAGCAACTTGCCACGAAAAAATTTTAAAACCTAAACGTGCAGGGGCAAGTCTAATTAATGCCAGACGCTGTTAGATGCCCTGCTACAGCAAATTATGGCCCATGATCACAAACTGTCCCAGAATCTCCAATGTCATTTGGTCAGTCAACCACATTGGAAGGAAAGCTGGAATGTTAAATACCAAATAATTCAGTAATTTCAAAATTCCAATCCCTGTGATATCAGGCTTCTCTGGGATTTGAAATCCCACTTTTTTTGAGTTCTGCTCAACTAAAAGTGACTAAACCTTCGAATGAAAGAATACCAAGGAAGGGTACATTTACTTCATATTATTCATTAAAGGTAGATTTTTCCCCCTTTGCCATCTTCTCATTATCCTTTATGGATATTTTTAGTCACTCGGAATTGTTTATTTTCAGGCAAGTTGGTCCATATTGGTGTGTTATCACCTAGGCAGAAGGCATGCTATTGTGCCCACCTGCACAAATCCCAAATATTACAAGTGGTTTTCAATAGCACAATACAATACTGAAGAAATATTTCAGAAAGACTGCCTGGTTGAGGGGAGAGGGTAGGTGAGGGGAGCAAAGAGGAGATCCCTCAGTCAATTAATGATTTGCTCTTGTACCAAGAGTTGTTTCTGCAGAAAGGTTTGCAAGCTAAAATATCATGCTATGGTTCAGTCAATACTAATTGAGATGGGAATTTCACACCTGTTTGGAGCGGAAGGCAGCTTCATTAGGTCGTGCCAATGACCATCAAGGCAGCAATAATATTGTACGTGCACAATGAGCTTCTAACTAGTCAGTCACTGACGAGAAGAACCAAAGGAAGTACCAAATCCTGAGGTTTAGCAACTCTGAAAAGCACTGGAAGAAGCATGCAAGCATCAAAGGACTTTTCACACCTTATCCACAGCTATGAGCCAGATTTGAACATTGTTGGGCACATATTTAAAAAGTACTTGGAAATGCACTTGAAGTGCCATAACCTACAAGGCTACGGACCAAGAGCTGGAAAGTGGGATTAGGTTGGATAGCTCTTTTTCAGCCGGCAGACATGATGGGTTGAATGGCCTCCTTCTGTGGCATAAATTTCTATGATTCTAGGTACTCCTTTCCTGAAGTCCCAGGTACATTCTCTACCAAAGCTCCAGATTCTTCTTCTGAACTCCAGTTTCATCTGTCCAAAGTGATCATGAAAGGGTGTTGATTTCTTAAACGTCATGTCCCTTGGTACTTTCCCCATGGATGACAGCAATTCCTATTTCTACATGGTTAAACAAATAAAATACGTTTATAATTTGTAGTTCTACAAAGCAATACGGTGTAATAGAACCACATTTTAATTTAAAAGCAACCTTTATTCACTCCCTTGGATAGCCTCAAAATGTCACAAGTGTACTGTACATCTTGTCTTTAGTTTGAACATAATTCTTTAAAATGCAGCATCACTCGTATAAACCATAAAGATCTTTGTGTGGGAAATCAAAGTGAAATTGACACAACATTGTTGGGACAGAACTAATGGTTTTATTTTGTTTTATTTCCCCTCTACCGTGGTTGACACGGCCCTTGACTGTGTCCATTCTATTTCCCACACTTCTGCTCTCACCCCTTCCCCTCCCTCCCAGAACCATGATAGGGTTCCCCTTGTCCTCACCTTTCACCCCACCAGCCTCCACATTCAACGGATCCTCCTCCACCATTTCCGCCACCTCCAACGTGATCCCACCACCAAACAAATCTTCCTCTCACCTCCCCTTTCAACATTCCGAAGGGACCGCTCCCTCCACGACACCCTGGTCCACTCCTCAATCACCCCCAATAGCCCTTCTCCTTCACCTGGCACCTTCCCGTGCAAGCGCAAGAGATGCAACACATGCCCTTTTAGCTCCTCCCTTCCCACTGTCCAGGGCCCCAAACACTCCTTCCAGGTGAAACAGCGATTTACTTGTACTTCTTACAATTTAATATACTGTATTCACTGCTCACGATGTGGTCTCCTCTACATTGGGGAGACCAAACGCAGATTGGGCGACTGCTTTGCAGAACACCTCCATTCAGTCCGTAAGGGTGACCCTGAGCTTCCGGTCGCCTATCACTTTAATTCTCCACTTCACTCCCACTCTGATCTCTCTGTCCTCGGCCTATTACATTGTTCTAATGAAGCTCAACGTAAGCGCGAGGAACAGCACCTCATCTTTCGATTAGGCACTTTACAGCCTGCCGGACTCAACATAGAGTTTAACAATTTCAGATAATAATCCTTGCCCCCATTTTTCATGCAGTATGATTTTGCCATTCCCATTTGCAACATCTTCACGGCATATTCTTTCAATTCCTTCCTCCCCTCCTAAACCCTGTCCCCCCTGTCTCTGCACCTGCTTAATATGTTACATTTCCAGTTCTGATGAAGGGTCCCAGACCTAAAACGTTAACTCTGTTTCTCTCTCCACGGATGCTGCCTGACCTGCTGAGTATTTCCAGCATTTTCTGCTGGTTTTATTTTGCATGTGGCCGTGCTATACCCAACGCGAGTACTCGATACAAACACTAGATATCCACGGCAGAAATCAGTTCATTTCCTAGTGCTGACATGCCTCACCTTGACAAGTTTAAAAATTCAGTGAAAATTAAAATAATGCTGTAGTTTAAGCACCTCCCTGATGCTCTCATTTCTTAAAAAACTACTCTTCCTGAATTAGAGAAATGTACAGGACCACGGATGTTTTTAATACCAAAGGCTTTCAAAAGTTTAATACAACAGTAACGAGTAAGCAATAAAATTACCCCGACAGAGCTGCATTAAGTGTGTGTGCAGGCTAGCCTGAACGACAGCTTCTGGAAGTTCCTGTAGGAACAGTCGAAGGAGGCTGACAGCTGATTATACATCTGCTTCTTTAACCAAGTCCATCTCTTCGCCACCGTCATACTTCTGTCGAAGCCATTCCGCCATCTCTGCGCTTCCATTTACTTTGAAAAGTCCTTCCTGTTCCAGACCTCCCAATTAATTTATTTTTTTTAAGTTGTGAAATTAGACACAATGGAGCTAAAGAAATCAATTTTGCCAAAAAGAAAGTTGATTTCAAAGCAGATTTGGTCCTATTTTAGTATGAATTACCAAGGGCTTCAAATTAAAAAAAATTCAGTTGCTCTCTTTAGCACACTAGCTTACAACTATAATTTCATACTACTTTTATAAAGTCACAGCTACAGGTCTTGTGGCATAGTAGTAGGCGCAGGCAGGTAGTATAGGGGTCCCCTGTGGCCATCCCCCTCTCAAACAGATATACCGCTTTGGATATTGTTGGGGGAGATGGCTTATCGGGGGAAGGCAGCAGTAGCCAACTTCCTGGCACCATCGGTGGTTCTGCTGCACAGGACGGGAGGGCTATAGTAATAGGGGATTCTATTGTAAGGGGAATAGATAGGCGTTTCTGCGGCCGCAAACGAGACTCCAGGATGCTATGTTGCCTCCCTGGTGCAAGGGTCAAGGATGTCTCGGAGCGGCTGCGGGGCATTCTGGAGGGGGAGGGTGAACAGCCAGTTGTCGTGGTGCATATAGGTACCAACGATATACGTAAAAAACGAAATGAGGTCCTAAAAGCTGAATATAGGGAGTTAGGAGGCAAATTAAAAAATAGGACCTCAAAAAGGTAGTAATCTCAGGATTGCTACCAGTGCCACGTGCTAGTCAGAGTAGAAATAGAAGGATATTTCAGATGAATACGTGGCTAGAGGAATGGTGCAAGGGGGAGGGATTCAAATTCCTGGGACATTGGAACCGGTTCTGGGGGAGGCGAGACCAGTACAAACTGGACAGTTTGCACCTGGGCAGGACCGGGACCGATGTCCTAGGGAGGAGTGTTTGCTAGTGCTGTTGGGGAGGGTTTAAACTAAAATGGCAGGGGGTTGGGAACCTGTGCAGGGAGACAGAGGAAAGGGAAGCAAGGATAGAAGCAAAAGACAGGAAGGAGAAAAGCAAAAGTGGAAGGCAGAGAAATCAAGGGTGTAAATCAAACAGGGCCACAGTAAATAATAATTCTAAAAGGACCAAGTGTTAAAAAAACAAGCTTGAAGGCTTTGTGTCTTAATGCAAGGAGCATTCGTAATAAAGTGGATGAATTAGCTGCGCAAATAGATGTAAACGGATAGGATATAACTGGGATTACGGAGGCTCCAGGGTGACCAAGGATGGGAATTCAACATCCAGGGGTATTCAATATTCAGGAAAGACAGGTAAAAAGGAAAAGGAGGTGGGGTAGCATTGCTGGTTAAAGAGGAGATTAACACAACAGTAAGGAAGGATATTAGCTCTGATGATGTG
Organism: Somniosus microcephalus; assembly: GCF_052327205.1. Lineage (NCBI taxonomy): Eukaryota > Metazoa > Chordata > Chondrichthyes > Squaliformes > Somniosidae > Somniosus > Somniosus microcephalus. The sequence goes on along the minus strand of NC_140994.1, from coordinate 198,910,211 downwards.
GAATCTGTATGGGTACAGCTGAGAAATACCAAGGGGCAGAAAACGTTTGGGGGGAGTTCTATACAGACCCCCAAACAGTAATGCTGAGGTTGGGGGTGGCACTAAACGGGAAATTAGAGACGCGTGCAATAAGGGCACAGCAGTTATCATGGGTGACTTTAATCTACATATAGATTGGGCTAACCAAATTAGTAACAATACTGTGGAGGAGGAATTCCTAGAGTGCATACGGGATGTTTCCTGGACCAATATGTCGAGGAACCAACTAGAGATCAGGCCATCTTAGACTGGGTATTATGTAATGAGAAAGGATTAATTAGCAATCTTGTTGTGCGAGGCCCCTTGGGGAGGAGTAATCATAATATGATAGAATTCTTCATTAAGATGGAGAGTGAAGTAGTTGGCTCAGAGACTAGGGTCCTGAATTTAAATAAAGGAAATTACGATGGTATAAGGCGCAAGTTGGCTAGGGTGTACTGGGGAACATTGCTTAAAGGGTTGACGGTGGATAGGCAATGGCAAACATTTAAAGATCGCATGGATGAACTACAGAATTTGTTCATCCCTGTCTGGCATAAAAATAAAACAAAAAAGGTGACTCAACCGTGGCCAACGAGGGAAATTAGGGATAGCATAAGATCCAAGGAGAGGACATATAAATTGGCCAGAAAAAACAGCAAACCTGAGGATTGGGAGCAGTTTAGGAATCAGCAAAGGAGGACAAAAGGATTAATTAAGAGAGGGGGAAACAGTACGAGAGTAAGCTTGCAGGGAACATAAAAACTGACTGTAAAAGCTTTTATAGATATGTGAAGAGAAAAAGATTGGTGAAGTCAAGCGTAGGTCCCTTGCAGTCAGAATCAGGGGAATTTATAATGTGGAACAAAGAAATGACTGACCAATTAAATACATACTTTGGTTCTGTCTTCACAAAGGAGGACACAAATAACCTCCCAGAGATGTCAGTGAACATAGGGTCTAATGAGAGGGAGGAACTGAATTAAATCAGTATTTGTAGGGAGATGGTGTTAGGGAAATTGATGGGATTGAAGGCCAATAAATCCCCAGGACCTAATAATCTACATTCTAGGGTACTTAAGGAAGTGGCCCTAGAAATAGTAGATGCATTGCTGGTCATCATCCAAAATTCTATAGACTCGGGCACAGTTCCCATGGATTGGAGGGTAGCTAATGTAACCCCACTATTTAAAAAAGGTGGTAGAGAGAAAACAGGGAATTATAGACCGGTAAGCCTGACATCGGTAGTGGGGAAAATGCTAGAGTCCATTATAAAAGATAATGTAACAGCAGAGCACTTGGAAAACAGTGACAGGATCGGACAAAGTCAACATGGATTTACAAAAGGTAAATCGTGCTGAGCTAATCTACTGGAATTTTTTGAGAATGTAACTGGTAGAATAGATAAGGGAATACCAGTGGATGTAGTGTATTTGAACTTTCAGAAGGCTTTCGATAAGGTCCCGCATAAGAGATTAGCGTGCAAAGTTAAAGCACATGGGATTGGGGGTAAGGTACTGACTTGGATAGAGAGCTGGTTGGTAGACAGGAAGCAAAGAGTTGGAATAAACGGGTCTTTATCAGAGTGGCAGGCAGTGACTAGTGGGGTACCGCAGGGATCGGTGCTAGGACTCCAGCTATTCACAATATATATTAATGATCTAGACGAGGGAACTAGATGTAATATCTCCAAGTTTCCAGAGGACAAAAAGCTGGGTGGGCAGTGAGGAGGATGCAGAGAAACTCTGGTATGATTTGGACAGGTTGGGTGATTGGGCAGATGCATGGCAGATGCAATATAATGTGGATAAATGCGAGGTTATCCACTTTGGTGGCAAAAACAGGAAGGCAGATTATCTGAACGGCAATAGCTTGGGAGAAAGGGAAGTGCAACGAGACCTGGGTGTCCTTGTGCACCAGTCGCTGAAGGTAAGCATGCAGGTGCAGCAGGCGGTTAAGAAAGCAAATGGTATGTTGGCCTTCATAGTGAGAGGATTAGAGTACAGGAGCAAGGGTGTCTTGCTGCAGTTGTACAGGGCCTTGGTGAGACCACATCTTGAGTATTGCGTGCAGTTTTGGTTGCCTTATCTGAGGAAGGATGTTCTTGCCATGGAGGGAGTGCAACGAAGATTCACCAGACTGATACCTGGGATAGCAGGAATGACGTACGAGGAGAGATTGGGTCGATTGGGCTTATATTCGCTGGTGTTTAGAAGAATGAGAAGGGATCGCATTGAAACTTATAAAATTCTAACAGGACTAGACAGACTAGATGCAGGAAGGATGTTCCCAATGGTGGGGAGTCCAGAACCAGGGGTCACAGTCTAAGGATAAGGGGTAAGCCATTTAGGACAGAGATGAGGAGGAATTTCTTCACCCAGAGAGTGGTGAACCTGTGGAATTCTCTACCACAGAAGGCAGTAGAGGCCAATTCATTAAATATATTCAAGAAGGAGTTGGATATATTTCTTAAGGCTAAAGGGATCAAGGGGTATGGGGAGAAAGCAGGGACAGGGTACTGAATTTGGATGATCAGCCATGATCTCATTAAATGACGAAGCAGGCTCGAGGGGCCGAATGGCCTACTCCTGCTCCTATCTTCTATGTTTCATTGTTACTCCCGGTGCCATGTGCTAGTGAGTATAGGAATAAGAGGATAGAGCAGATGAATATGTGGCTAAAGAGTTGGTGCAGGAGGGAGGGCTTTAGTTTCCTTGATCACTGGATCTGCTTCTGGGGAAGGCGGGACCTGAACAAGTCGGATGGGTTGCGCCTGAACCGGAACGGGAACAACATCCTTGCGGGGAGGTTTGCTGGTACTGTTTTGGGGGGGGGGGGGGGCGGGCAGGGGTTTAAACTAACTTGGCAGGGGGATGGGATACAGAGTGGAGCTATAGTAGGGGGTGATGCACAGCCAAATATAGAGGAAAAAACAAGTCAGTCTGGAAGGCAGAGCCAATATGTAATGGCACAAGGGAGTATGGCAAGGCTGGATGGCACTTATTTTAATGCAAGGAGTCTTGCGAGTAAGGCAGATGAATTGAAGGTGTTGATAAACACATGGGAGTATGATATTACAACAGAAGACGGTGGAAAAACTCAAGCAGGCCAGGCAACATCCATGGAGAGAGAAGAGTCAACGTTTCAGGTCGAAACCCTTCCTCAGAACTGAGAAAAAAAGGCAGGAAATGAAACAGATTAAAAGGCAGATTGGGGGCTGGGAAATGCAATTTCAGATCATAACCCTGGCCCCTATTATATTTTCATATTTTTTATCCACACTTTTGGTTTGTGCCTTTTCCTCTCTCCCCCATGGCAGCTGACTTTCACTCTGCCAGCACATTTCACACTTCATCTAGAGCCATCTTTTGTTTCTTTACCTGCCCTATTACCATCTCGTCTCGCCTTGAATATCTCTTAAATGTCTCTTCTTTCATCCCCTCCCCCATTTCCTGCCTTTTTTCCTCAGTTTTGAAGAAGGGTTTCGACCTGAAACGTTGACTCTATTTCTCTCTCCACGGATGTTGCCTGGCCTGCTGAGTTTTTCCAGCATCTTCTGTTGTTATTTCGGATTTCCAGCATCCGCAGTATTTTGCTATCGTGGGAGTATGATATTGTTGCTATCACAGAGACATGGTCGAGGAAGGGGCAGGACTGGCAGCTTAATATTCCGGGATATAGAATCTTCAGGCGAGACAGAGGGGGGTGTAAAAGAGTGGGTGTCGCAATATTAATCAAGGAGTCAATTACTGCTGTGAAGAGGGATGCTATCTTAGCAGGTTCCTCTAATGAGGCCATATGGGTAGAACTTAAAATCAAAAAGGGGGCAAGCACTTTGCTCGGCGTGTACTATAGGCCCCCAAACAGTCAGGGGGAGATAGAGGAACAGATATGGAGGCAAATCTCAGAAGTGTAGAAATAATAGGGTAATAATAGTAGGGGATTTCAACTTCCCCAATATTAACTGGGATAGTCAGAGTGTGAAAGGCTTAGAGGGTGTGGAATTCTTAAAGTGCATCCAGGAGAGCTTTCTGAGCCAGCGTGTAGAAAGTTCTACAAGAGAGGGGGCGGTACTGGACCCAATTCTGGGGAATGCAGCCGGGCAAGTGGTAGAAGTGTCAATAGGAGAGCATTTTGGTGACAGTGACCATAATTCGGTGAGATTTAAGGTAGACATGGAAAAAGACAAAGATGGACCGGAAATAAAGGTTCTAAATTGGGGGAAGGCCAATTTTAATATGATAAGGCAGGATCTGGCCAAAGTGGACTGGGATCAGCTACTTGTAGGAAAATCCACATCAGAGCAGTGGAAGTCATTCAGAAAGGAGGGTACAACGCCAACATGTTTCCGTAAAGGTCAAGGGTGGGACCAACAAGTCCAGGGAACCCTGGATGTCAAGGGATATACAAGAATGGATTAGGAAAAAAAGGGAGACTTTTGGCAGATACAAAGGACTAAAAACAGTGGAAGCCCGAGGAGTATAGAAAGTGCAGGGGGACACTTAAAAAAGAAATTAGGAGAGCGAAGAGGGGGCATGAAAAAACACTGGCGGGCAAAATAAAGGAAAATACCAAGGTGTTTTATAAGTATATTAAGGGCAAGAGGATAACCAGGGAAAGAGTAGGGCCCATTAGGGACCAAAGTGACAATCTGTGTAAAGCCGGAAGATGTAGGTGAGGTTTTAAATGAATATTTTGCATCTGTGTTCACTATGGAGAAGGACGATGTAGGCATAGAAAACAGGCAGGGGGATTGTGATATACTAGAACAAATTAACACTGAGAGGGAGGAGATACTAGCGGTTTTAGCGGGTTTAAAAGTGGATAAATCCCCAGGCCCAGACGAGATGTATCCCAGGCTGCTGTGTGAGGCAAGGGAGGAGATTGCAGGGGCTCCGACACAAATTTTCAGAACCTCTCTAGCCACAGGGGAGGCGTTAGAGGACTGCTAACGTAGTACCATTATTTAAGAAGGGTAGTAGGGATAAACATGGGAATTACAGGTAGACTATCCTTTATCCAAACTTCCGAAAACCCCTAAAAACCAAAAGTTTTTTCGTTCAGCGTAAGTCGTGCGCACGACATGACCAGAGTGGCGCATGACTTACGCTGAGCAGGGTAGGGGGTCACAGTTCCCTCCTGGGTAGGAGATTGCAGGCCGAACCGGGCAGTGTGAAGGAGGTACCGGGAGAGTGAACCTAACAATACAGCGGCCCGTCCGATATTCTTTTCTCCCCCCCGGACCCCCCCCCCCCCGCCGACCCGGACCCCCCTGACCCCGGACCACCCCCCCCCCCCCCCGACCTGAACCGCGGCCCGTCCGATGTTCTTTTCTCCACCCGACCCCCGACCTGATTTGCGGGCCAGCTTAGTAGGAGTCAGCGGATATCTGGCTTTCCAGAGAAGCAGGAAGGGGAATGAGACACGGAACAGTCGCAAGGGGTAGCCTGAACTTTTAAAATTTATATTAAATACAAATTTCCCAGTCTTATAATAATACCTTCTAAAATCCGAAAAATTCCGAAAACCGAAACTCAGCTGGTCCCAAGGCTTTCGGATAAGGAATAGTGTACCTGTACAGGCCAGTGAGCCTAACATCAGTGGTAGGGAAATTATTGGAAAAAATTCTGAGGAACAGAATTAGTCTCCACTTGGAGAGGCAAGGATTAATCAAGGATAGTCAGCATGGCTTTATCAGGGGGAGATCATGTCTAACCAATTTGATTGAATTTTGAGAGGGGGTGACTAGGTGTGTGGATGAGGGTAGTGCAGTTGATGTAGTCTACATGGACCTCAGTAAGGCTTTTGACAAAGTCCCGCATGGGAGACTGGTCAAGAAGGTAAGAACCCATGGGATCCAGGGCAATTTGACACATTGGATCCAAAATTGACTTGGTGGCAGGAGGCAGAGGGTGATGGTCGAAGGTTGTTTTTGTGACTGGAAGCTTGTGTCCAGTGGTGTACCGCAGGGATCAGTGCTGGGTCCTTTGCTGTTTGTAGTGTACATTAATGATTTAGATAGGAATGTAGGAGGTATGATCAGTAAGTTCGCAGGTGACATGAAAATTGGTGGAGTGGTAAATAGCGAGGAGGGGAGCCTCAGGCTACAGGACGATATAGACGGGTTGGTCAGATGGGCAGAACAGCGGCAAATGGAATTTAACCCTGAACAGTGGGAGGTGATGCATTTTGGGAGGACTAACAAGGCAAGGGAATACACAATGAATGGTAGGACCCTAGGAAAGAGAGAAGATCAGAGGGACCTTGGTGTGCATGTACATAGATCCCTGAAGGCAGCAGGATAGGTAGATAAGGTGGTTAAGAAGGCATATGGGATACTTGTATTCTATGCTTCGGCTAATGAAGGCAAGAGCAGGGAGGTTATGATGGAGCTGTACAAAACGCTAGTTAGGCCACAGCTGGAATTGTGTGTGCAGTTCTGGTCGCCACGCTATAGGAAGGATGTGATTGCATTGGAGAGGGTGCAGAGGAGATTCACCAGGATGTTACCTGGGCTGGAGCATTTCAGCTAGAGAGACTGGACAGGCTGGGGTTGTTTTCCTTAGAGCAGAGAAGGCGGAGGGGGGGGGACCTGATTGAGGTGTACAAAATTATGAGGGGCATAGATAGGGTAGTAAGAAAGGAACTTCTCCCCTTAGTAGAGGGGTCAATAACCAGGGGGCATAGTTTCAAGGTAAGGGGCAGGAGGAAAAGCTTTTTCACCCAGAGGGTGGTTAAAATCTGGAACTCACTGCCTGAAGGGGCGGTAGAGGCAGGAACCCTCACAACATTCAAGAAGCATTTAGATGAGCATTTGAAATGCCATAGCCTACAAGGTTACGGACCAAGTGCTGGAAAATGGGATTAGAATAGACAAGGCTTGATGGCCGGCGCGGACACGATGGGCCGAAAGGCCTCTTTCTGTGCGGTATAACTCTGATTCTATAATAAAAGGAATCTCTACATTTACTGGTGTCTCAACTTTTCTTGATTTAGGTTTCAAAAAAGTGTCAAGGGCCATCCTGATGAAAGCAGCACACAATTCCCCCAGACTAAAATCCTCATGTTTTACTTCAAGACGTCTCCAGAAGTTATACTAAACATATATAAAATACTGGTTCGGCCCCAGCTGGAGTATTGTTTTAAGTTTTGGGCACCACACTTTAGGAAGGACGTGAAGACTTGAGAAGGTACAGAAGAGATGAACTAGAATGGTTCAGAGATGAGGGATTACAGTTACGTGGATAGACTGGAGAAGCTGGGGTTGTTCGCCTTAGAGCAGAGAAGGTTAAGGGGAGATTTGGTAGGGCTGCTTAAAATCATTAAGGGTTTAGACAGAGTAAATAAAGAGAAACTGTTTCCAGTGGCTGAAGGGTCGATAACCAGAGGGCACAAATTTAAGTTGATTGGCAAAACAACCAGAGGAAACATATTGGGAAACATTTTTGCACGAGTGGTTAGGATTTGGAATGCACTGCCCGATAGGGTGGTGGAAATAGATTAAATAGTAGCTTTCAAAAGGGAATTGGATAACTACTTGAAGAAAAATTTGCAGGGACATGAGGATCGAGCCGGGGAATGGGATTAACTTGGAAAGAGCTGACGCAGACTCGATGGGCCAAATGGCCACCTTCTGTGCTGTACTATTCTATGATTCTAATGCACCATCTCCATTTCATTGTAGATGAGGGAATTCTACACAAATTGTCTCTTCCACGCTTTTCAATTGGCTCAGGTGGTGTGATACTGGACCACCCAGAACAGGCAGTCCTAGGTTTGATCTCAGGTATGCTCCAAGTTTATTTCAGGGTAGTCATGGAGAACTACAGTTGGTCTCAGGGTCCCCAAAGTAAGGAAGACAAAAAGGAGCCCAGATAACTACTTCCAATTGCTATTCAGTGATGCCTTACCAGAAAGTGTGAATATTCAAATGTAGCTTGTTTGCAAAAGTCACCTGTGTGAATAGCATGCCAACATTTACTATCTAGAACGTCAAGAAAGCATGGCCACTTGGGTAAGATATTGGAGATCTACTATCAAGTGAACCATGCCCCAGCATCAGTCACCATTTCAGAGGGAGAAGCATAAAAATAGAATAAGGTCTGTCTCGATCCAGCAATTTTTAAGTGTGAAAGATATGAACCAGGTTCAACTGAGAGACACTAGTAACTGTAAATACATTCCACCTTAATATCTATGATTAGGTGGCGAGAGGAATATTATTTCCCTTCAATTTGCCCAATTAGATTTGACTATATTTTGGCTTCAACTTCATGGATTTCCTGTCCCACAAGAAATGAGCTTAATTAAAAATATCTCATAAAATAGCTGGTTTAACACATAATTTGTTCCCAACATCACACGGGTACCATGTTATGTGATTTGTAAGTGTCACAGTCACAAATGGGTTTGACAAGGGGATCATGAACTAAATACAGACACCGAATGGGCGGCAATATCTTTATAACTCATGAACCTGTTGTCATTATACAATACACCATTTATAACCTAGATGGGAAAGTGTCAGTGATTCATTGCATTTCCAATTCTAAAACCACCGAGAACTAAAACTTTTGCAATGGTGCAGCAGCCAGCAGTCTAACAATGCAATCTGATGTACAGGTTTGCTATAGCACATTGCTATCAATTCTTTGTAACCAAGATGTCCAATGGAATCACACTAAACATAGGGTCACTCATTCATATTGCACTATACATATGCTTGCTATTAAACCAAAGGTCAACACAATATTTCCCTTGAGCAGTTATCAGTTTAATATTAAAAGTTGTATTTTTACAGTGTTTAGCAACTTGATTGCTCATGGAGAAAATGGCAGCTAATTAACATACACACACCATAACATTCAAAATATGCATATTTTACATATGTTGAAGTTACAATGCAAGTTTAATGTGCAAAATACCACATTATAAACTAAATCACAGTGCTTCACAAAATCAAATCACTGCAATTCGTCTTTTTTTTTTTAAAAAAAGAGAAAAGATTATTCCAATAGCAGTAACATGAAAAGTTGTCAGATCCTTTTCCTAAATTATAGGCCTAGATTCACCAGTTTAAAAAAAAAATCTCAATGTCATCTTAAAACTTCACCTACCATATTCCTCCAGATACTCCACAATGTGCTTTACTATAAATGGAACTCCATTCCCTGGATAATATCCTTGTTGCTGTAGCTCATTAAGAGGAACTCCAAAAATTTTGTTAGTAGTTAATGAGTTGCTGTTACCCGGAGAAGGAGAGAAGCTCTTCCTCATATCTTCCCTCAGCCAAAAAGCAAAGCCGTTTTTGTCTATACAAAAAATAAAAAGTACATCAGCACACAGATCTTCCTTTATTCTAATTTCAGCTTACAATAGTTTAAGCATTCAAGACAAGTGAACTTTGCCTTCACTGTATCTTCAGAAATAGAAAAATTCCCATCGTTATAAAATAGGAACAATCTCCAATTCTATTTATAATTAAAGTAGAACTGCAAATATGGAATATGTGCATGAAAATTCAAAAAGAATTTTTGAACAAAAGTACATTATACAAACCCACCCCCACCAACTAAATTGGAAACTTTGTTACATCCAAATTATTTCCATAAATTAAGTAAAGACTATAGATATAAAATATAAACAGATCACATTTTTTCTAAACTTACACCAAGTAACAGCAACTCATTGTTCCTGATAAAGACTTCAAGTAGAATCAAAATTATTCCATAATCAAATATCTTAAAAGTATGGGGCTTCTCTAATAGTTCAGCTCCTCAGATTTATTGACAAGGAAGGTCCCAGGTTCTATGTGCCAAGTTTGCTGTTGTCAGCCGAAACAACAGTAGGGACACTACAACTGGTTTCAGTCCCATGGGTTAGGAAGAGGGAAAACAATTTTAATCTATTAAGGTTTCATCCGCTGATTGCTATCCACCAATTAAGTGTGCATGTGCATGTTGGGTCCATCACTGACTACAAGAGCAAAAACACCAGCCCCCCGGTTAGCGATGCCTCCCTTCCAGAGGAGCTTAACAACTTCTACGCTCGCTTCGACAGGGACAACAGGGACCCGGCTACCAAAGCCTTGCCACCCCCGGAAGACCAGGTGCTCACTGTCGACCTCTGACGTAAGGGGTGTTCTACGCGGAGTGAACACACGAAAGGCTGCTGGACCGGATAGCATCCCTGGACGGGTACTCAAGGAATGCGCTGATCAGCTGGCTGTCTTCACCGCCATCTTCAATCTGTCATTGGCCCAGGCAGTAGTCCCTACATGCTTCAAGACCGCTACCATTATTCCTGTTCCAAAGCAAACGGCTGTGACGTGCCTGAACGACTATCGACCTGTCGCACTCACACCCATCATAATGAAGTGTTTCGAGAGATTGGTCCTGGCTCACATCAAAGCCAGTGTTCCCGCCTCTCTTGACCAACACCAGTTTGCCTATCGTGCAAACAGATCAACGGAGGATGCAATCACAACTGCTCTACACTCTGCACTGAATCACTTAGATGGTAAAGAGACCTACATCAGAATGCTGTTCATAGACTACAGCTCAGCATTCAACACTATCGTCCCCAACAAGCTGGCCACCAAACTCCACACTCTTGGCCTGAACACTTCCCTCTGCAACTGGACCCTGGACTTCCTAACAAACAGACCCCAGTCTGTCAAATTAGGTAACCACACCTCCCCCCACCGACCCTGAACACGGGGGCCCCACAAGGATGTGTGCTGAGCCCCCTCCTCTACTCCCTCTTCACCCACGACTGTGTGGCTGTTCATGGTTCCAACACCATCATCAAGTTTGCGGATGAAAGCACGGTAGTAGGCCAGGTCACCAACAACGATGAGTCAGCCTACAGGGAGGAGGTCCAGCATCTCGTGAAGTGGTGCGCCGATAACAACCTGGCCCTTAACATCAAGAAAACCAAAGAAATCATTGTGGACTTCAGGAAGTCTAAAGGCGGAAGTCACACCCCCATCCACATCCATGGGGCTGTGGTGGAAAGGGTGGACAGCTTTAAGTTCCTCGGAGTCCACATCACGGAAGACTTCTCCTGGTCCCTCAATACCTCCTCTCTGGTGAAGAAGGCCCAGCAGCGCCTATATTTCCTAAGGAGGTTGAAGGGATGTAACCTGTCACCCCTGATCCTCTCTAACTTTTACCGCTGCACAATAGAGAGCATCCTGACGAACTGTATCACAGTATGGTATGGCAGCTGTAGCTATGACCGGAAAGCCCTGCAGCGGGTAGTCAAAACTGCCCAATGCATTACCGGCACCCAGCTACCGACCATAGAGCACATATACCAGAAACGCTGTTTACGGAGGTCACGGACCATCATCAAAGACCCTACCCACCCCAGCCACAGTCTGTTCGCCCTCCTGCCATCTGGGAGACGCTACAGATGCATTCGCACCCGAATGACCAGATTTAGGAACAGCTTCTTTCCCAGGGCTGTCATCCTACTGAACTCCACAAATAAACTCTAAAGCCTGCACATCTGCCAATGCACTTTATTATGGTTATGCTTATGTTAATGTATTACAAGCCAAATGAATGTTGAATGTTTAAATGTCTTAATCTAAATGTACACTCTCGGGAGCCACAAGCCTACATTTCGTTGTACTGCACTTGTGCACTAACAATGACAATAAAGTTGATTAGGATTATGATCAGGCTAGATAGTCATGTTTACCCATGAATTAATAGCTAAATTCACACATGAAAAATGGTCACTTGCTATTATACCGGAGGCTTATTAAATCCTTATGTGCATGGAGTCTACACCTTCAGGAAAGGAAAGGTATTTTTAAAATACAGGCATTGTAAGAGTGGTAGCAGTTTTAAAAGTGGGAAATTCCTTAAAGCAAGCTCTCAATCTGTTGAGGGACAACATGAAGCAGAGTACTTTCCCTTCAAGATTTTGAGGACCAAAACATGCAAAATAGAAGGGGCAAGTTGACATACATTCTACCAGCATTGAGACGTCCAAGAAAAACTGATTGCCCAATCTCTTGACTGGGGAAAGCTTTGCACAAAACATGACAGCAGTCAATAAAAGTTACTTAAGAACAGATCTTGAGTTGAGTTGTTCATGGGTAGTCTGCAGTTTGAAACATAGTTGTGATCTGGAACTATTAACTTGGCCTATCCCTTTAAAAAAAATAGACCACAAGGGAATCCTATTGTTACAGCCACTGGATTAGGTGATCGTATTTATAGATATCAGGTAGTATGGACCCGCTGCAGCACACAAAGGACCGCTTACAGGAATAACCAGAACCCCTGTACCAAAGAGAATATCGAAATTTGTAACACTTGTCAATGCCAGTCTCTCTTTTCTAAAAGACTGTTTTGAATGTGTAGCAAAGCACAACATGGGTCTCCAATGCCATTACTCATAGAAAGCTGGATGACATGCTGTTCCAGGTCAGGAGCACTGTCATGTAATGCACAATGTGTTATTTTGCTGTCACGGTGAAACAGAATTTGATTAAGATCACCAAATCGGATTCTGTTCAACAAACACAGGGCTGAATTAATGGAGTTTAATGGCTCTTTAAGCCAGAACCTTGAGTTACTTTATTTTTCTTTTTAAACTGTGGCTGATGAAATCATTTGAGGCTACAGGCAATGGATCCTGCAGTTTCACCCTTTGTATCTTTCGTATTTTTAAGTGTGACACAAACTTGAGTGCAACACTTGAAGCATAACCGATAGGAAATGCACACTGGACATACATTTTTTTTTAATACTGTCAAATCTACAGTGATGCTACTCATGCAAAGTCAAAGGATGCGCTGTTTTACAAGGTCAGGAATGTTGTACCATTAAGGTAGAGCTGCATATCTCCAAAATGACATTGCCCAATTGTTGTTAAACACTGGCATTATACACAGGTCGATTAAAAGTCTACTATTAACTAAGCATAGGGCAAGTTCACAGAGTTGTCAATTAAGAGACTACAGGCTTTTTTTTTTTTTTTTTATATAAATGTGTTTTCAGGATGCGGAAACAGCCACATTTATTGCCCATCCCCTAGTTGCCCCGGGAAGGTTGTGTTGGGCTTTCCCCTTGAACCATTGCAGTTCTTATGACTCTGGAATAGTTCCCATGGATTGGAGGGTAGCTAATGTAACCCCACTATTTAAAAAGGGTGGTAGAGAAAAAACAGGAAATTATAGACCGGTAAGCCTGACATCGGTAGTGGGGAAAATGCTAGAGTCCATTATAAAAGATGTAATAGCAGAGCACTTGGAAAACAGCGACAGGATCAGACAAAGTCAACATGAATTTACAAAAGGTAAATCATGTTTGACTAATCTACTGGAATTTTTGAGGATGTAACTGGTAGAATAGATAAGGGAGAACCAGTGGATGTGGTGTATTTGGACTTTCAGAAGGCTTTCGATAAGGTCCCGCATAAAGATTAGCGTGTAAAGTTAAAGCACATGGGATTGGGGGTAAGGTACTGTCTTGGATAGAGAACTGGTTGGCAGACAGGAAGCAAAGAGTTGGAATAAACGGGTCTTTTTCCGAGTGGCAGTCAGTGACCGCAGGGATCGGTGCAAGGACCCCAGCTATTCACAAAATATATATAAAAAAATGATCTAGACAAGGGAACGAGATGTAATATCTCCAAGTTTGCAGATGACACAAAGCTGGGTGGGCGTGTGTGCTGTGAGGAGGTGCAGAGAAACTCCAGTATGATTTGGATAGGTTGGGTGATTATACTGCATTTGCCATGCATCTGCCCAATGTGGATAAATGTGAGGTTATGCACTTCGGTGGCAAAAACAGGAAGACAGATTATCTGAACGGCAATAGATTGGGAAAAGGGGAAGTGCAACGAGACCTGGGTGTCCTTGTGCACCAGTCACTGAAGGTAAGCATGCAGGTGCAGCAGGCGGTTAAGGCAGCAAATGGTATGTTGGCCTTCATAGCGAGAGGATTCGAGTACAGGAGCAAGGATGTCTTGCTGCAGTTGTACAGGGACTTGGTGAGACCACATCTTGAGTATTGTGTGCAGTTTTGGTCGCCTTATCTGAGGAGGGATGTTCTTGCCATGGAGAGAGTGCAGCGAAGATTCACCAGACTGATACCTGGGATGGCAGGAATGACTTATGAGGAGAGATTGGGTCGATTAGGATTATATTCACTAGAGTTTAGAAGAATGAGGGGGGATCTCATTGAAACTTATAAAATTTTAACAGGACTAGATGCAGGAAGGATGTTCCCGATGGCGGGGGAGTCCAGAACCAGAGGTCACAGTCTAAGGATAAGGGGTAAGCCATTTAGGACTGAGATGCGGAGGAATTTCTTCACCCAGAGAGTGGTGAACCTGTGGAATTCTCTGCCACACAGGGCAGTTGAGGCCAATTCATTAAATATATTCAAGAAGAAGTTGGATATATTTCTTGAGGCTAAAGGGATATGGGGAGAAAGCAGGGACTGAGTACTGAATTTGGATGATCAGCCATGATCTGATTAAATGGCGGAGCGGGCTCGAGGGGCCGAATGGCCTACTCCTGCTCCTATCTTCTATGTTTCTTATGGTGATGGTGTGTCCCCCCCTCCCCGAGAGTGTTAGATAGGAATTACAGGATTTTGACTCCAATGAAGGAGTAGTAGTACATGTGCAAGTCAGGATGGTGTATGACTTGTGATGGTGTTCTCATATTGTTGCTTGTGCTCCTCAGTGTTAACAATTACAGGGTAGAAGCTGATGTCGAAGTAAGTTTTGCACATTGCATCAGTACGCCCTATATATATATAAATAATATTGTAGTTACAGTGCGCCAGGGGTGAATACAGAGCTCAATTGCAGGGGCATCAATCAAGCAGTATTCTTTGTCCTGAATATCATTGAGCTTAAGTGTTGTTGCAGGTGCACCCATCCAGGCAAGCAGTCAGTAAACATTTCACCACATTCCTGACTTGAGCCTTGTATCATATTTGACCTTGAAACGAGCTTCCGATCACATATCCGCGCTATAACTAAGACCGCCTATTTCCACCTCCACAACATCGCCCGTCTTCGCCCCTGCCTCAGCTCATCTGCTGCAGTAACGCTCATCCATGCCTTGGTTACCTCCGGACTTGACTATTCCAATGCACTCCTGGCTAGCCTCCCACGTTCTACCTTACATAAACTTGAGGTCATCCAAAATTAGGCTGCCTGTATCCTAACTAGCACCAAGTCCCGTTCACCCATCACCCCTGTGCTCACTGACCTACATTGGCTCCTGGTTAAGCAACGCCTCGTTCTCAAAATTCTCATCCTTGTTTTCAAATCCCTCCATGGCCTCGTCCCTCCCGAGCTCTAATCTCCTCCAGCCCCACAAACCCCACCCCCGAGATATCTGCGCTCCTCTAATTCTGGCCTCTTGAGCATTCCTGATTTTAATCACTCAAACATTGGTAGCCATGCCTTCAACTGCCTAGGCCCCAAGCTCTGGAATTCCCTCCTTAAACCTCCCTGCCACTCTTTCCTCCTTTACAACGCTCCTTAAAACCCTTGACCAATCTGCCCTAATTTCTCCTTATGTGGCTCGGTGTCAAATTTTGTTTTATAACACTCCTGTGAAGCGTCTTGGGACGTTTTACTAAGTTAAAGGTGGTTGTTTACTATTATTATTTCAGGGGTTAGAAGGTAAGCCACTCATTGCAGAGTACCCTGCCTCTGCCCTGTATTTGTAACCACAATGTTGATATGGCTGGCCCAGTTAAGCTTCTCGTCAATTGTGACCCCCAGGACGTTGGTCGGGGACTCAGTGATGGTGGTGCCGTTGAAAATTATGGGGAAGCAGTTGTGCCTGGTCTTGTTAGAAATAATCAATGTCTGACATTTATGTGGCACAAATGGGGTCCTGCTGTGGGTTGGCATACCAGCTCTAGTATTTTGTGTTCTTGGGAGTTACTTTGTTTATGCTTTTCTCTGAAGTGTGATACAAAGTTGAGTGCAACACTTGTCAGGCAGAACATGCACGCTAGAAGTGCCATTTTTATATTTCTCATGGATCTTGTGTGACATACTTACTTGAAATGAGGATCTGCAGGTTAGGGAAGGGTTTGTATGTATTCAGGAGGGGATGTGGAAGCAGTTAAGGAGACAGGGCTAGTTCAGAGAGTTGTGAGTAGTTATGGGGAGAAAAGAATTTGGGGAGTTATTGAGTACTTTGGATTGAGTGAGGTACTATTACTTGGGTAGGGCCATAGGGCGATGAGAAGTCAGGTTGGCAAGCAATTAGTTGGGAATTCAACAAGGAGGGGGCAGGGACATTGTACCTTGGGCAAGTAGGTACTGGAGAATGGGAATAGCAGAATATTTTTTGCTCAAAAATCATTATACGCTTGACATAGATACATTGCTAGCACAGCTGTGATTAGTTAGAATGCTTATATTTTCCAAAATATAACAAAGGCTTTGATTACCCATCACCTCTACGTAAACAAGAGGCGCTTTGAAAATTCAATTGGTTTGGCTTTTATTTAGGAAAAAGCTGTTTGACAGTCCATATGGGAGTACATGAGTGCGTGTTTGTATGTAGATGTGCGAGCCATGTGTGCACGTGTCCATGTGTGTGTATAGCTGTCTAACGTATGCTGTCTCTTTGAACTTAAAAATTAAAACACTTGATAACATGGGAAACATTAGCCAAAAAATGTATTCTGCAGCTTGCCTACAAGTTACTTGGAAAAACTTGAAGAAAATGAAACCTTTTGCACCATGAGAAGATGCATCCACCAAGTCTCAAGACAATCTGACAGTCACAGAAATTGTGCACCATCACTCTGGGTCACAATATCGACTTTAACCTATGCTTTTGAGAGAGGCTGAGGTCTTTACATAAAGGCATTAGCAAAGCTATTCAAATGCAAAGACAACTTTATAGGCAATTTTTGATCATGTTACTATGAACTATGTTACAAGCCTCATTTTTAAGCCCATACTCTGCAGGTTAAGGGTAAAAAAAAAGCTGCACAAACTTTTTTCCCCAAAAAGTGATTTGACTGGTTCACCTTTTCTTCTTTAAAAATACAAATATTTATTTTGTTCTCGCTAACAACATAGATTGTCGTCATTCTGACCAAAATGCTCAATGGATGAAACTAACACATCACAGCAATGCAGAATGCTTCCAGACTCTGATTTTACAAAATTGGTTCCAATGTCGCAGTGCAAGCATCCAACACTGCCCTATTGATGAGGGTGGGGTACAAACTCCAAGACTGCCCAGCACAATGCTTTACATCGCCTTAACCACTTGGCCAACTTGCCACTTTAAAGAGACAATTGAACTGATTTTACTCAAATAGGTGCAATGACACATTGCAAGCAAGCATTCAATACTGGCCTGCCATGATATAGGTTCTCCTGACTGGCTATTGTGGAATTTTTTTTAAATGTCATTAGCAGTTTCTCATTGGTATTTTTTCCAACCACTTTCCTCACGAGAGATCAGTGTATCAGAGAATACAAGAGAGAAAAACAAACTACTAAATCTCCTCTGGCATTGCTCACTATGAGTCAGATGGCACACTGTTTTGCAACAATAGAATTGTCATAACAGCGGATTATCAGGGCCATCGATTTACAGTGACTAAGTCGAAGTGCAGTTTTATTATATAATATTCTAGAATTGTCCTAATGTTTCAGGAATTGAATTCCCAAATCCTGTTCATTTTTCTATTAGAACTGTAAATTAATTGATGATATTACATATTCCTTTACCCAAATACTTGCTCTTTTTAAAACCCAGGAAACCCTTCAGGATTGTAGACAAGATGCACAGATTGGAGGTAGGTACCCAGTGTTTAGCAATGTTAGGGAGTTCCTAAGCTTCCGTAGCACTCATGGGGGTGGGTCCATGGGAAGGGGTCTGGCAGCACTCAAGGAGGGAGAAATTTCATATTTAAAGAGCATACGATTTTTGTTAAAAAAACATTATAGCCCGGAATTTGCAGTCTGGATGATGATGAACTGGCAGCGGTCACCATCATTCCACCAGTGAAATCACTCAAATCAGACAAATACTTCAGCTCTTCCGCAGTAATTACGCTGTTAAATTCCCCACTAAAAGTTAGGCCCAAAGGGATTAGGTGTAACTGGGGTTTTAACTGTGTATTGACTGCTAAACAAAGGTTATGGGCTTGAAAAACAAATTTTAATTTTGTGCAATGTCAAATTTATCCATTTTAATAAAAATTTAAATTTTTAAGAAACTTTAAAGTTTGTTCATCTTTATTTCAGGTTTGCCTTTTCCCTATGCGAGAGCCCCAATCTTAATTTTGCTCTAACATTTTTAAATAGTTAGAATTTTAAGAGCTTACTCACTGTCTGAGAATTCTGCGTTTTGATTGGCTGCTTAGACAGCTTGTTGATGTCACAGCAGCTCGCACTAGAGGATCCCCAATATACACTGTTGATTTGAATTACGCATCAGAAAACCCAAACTTCGACACAGAGGTCACGAGATCTTTGTGCGAAGCTTACTTCAGGGGCAGTGGCGAAAGCTTTGCTTCGCCACTGACAGCAAATTCCAGGCCTATAATTTTGTTCATTTGAAGTAGCCCTGATTTTTTTGAAGCATTTACTGGCTCCTGTTTTTCACCTTTCTATACTGCTCTGATTTTTTCAACATTTTACTGCTAATTTTTTTTTCTAGGTTTTGCTGCTCTAACTTTTCCCCAAGAGCTACTGGTCCATTCTCCTCAAAGATATGGAATTGGGCTATCACAACATTATCTCAAGAAAAACACAACACTGAAAAATTCCATCACAGGCACAGTAAATGCCAAACAGAAATTTACATAAGAGTTTTCAGTGTATTTTAAAATTAAGCATTGTGACCCACTACCAAATTAATTATTTACTAGCTGATCTCCATGGCACTGCATATGGGGAGTCAAGAACAAGAGTTATAGGGCAGCAGGAAATAGGACAGATGTAATTCGTTCCACATTTCAAAGTCATGCATTTTTAGTACTGAGGGAGTGCTGCACTGTCAGAGGTGCCATCTTTCGGATGTTAAGCCAAGGCCCTGTCTGCTCTCTCAGGTAGACGTAAAAGATCCCATGGCACTATTTCGAAGAGCAGGGAGTTATCCCCGGTGCCCTGGCCAATATTTATCCCTCAACCAACATAACAAAAACAGATTATCTGGTCATTCTCACATTGCTGTTTGTGGGACCCTGCTGTGCGCGAGCTGGCTGCCAAGTTTCCCACATTCCAGCAGTGATTCCACTTCAAATGGTGCTTCATTGGCTGTAAAGCGCTTTGAGACGTCCAGTGGTTGTGAAAGGCGCTGTATAAATGCAAGTCTTTCTTTCTTTCTATTTCCATTATAAATTGCCATGTCAACATTTCTAATGGAAACTGCCTATATAAACTGGTCACGCTGTAACTACACCCTCCTGTTGGTGTTAATTCTGCAATGTCTCAACTGGCAGGAGGATGTAAATACAGCATAACATGTTTGCATAAGCAGTTACCATTTTAAACGTATGGAGAAAGTTGAGAGGAAGTGTGCACAGACTAGCTTTTATTAGTCAATCTCCTTCGACTTTGCACATGGTGAGCCAATGTCCTCTTTTTCCTGTCTCCAATGTCTTGAGTGTTGCTGTTTCTTTTCTACTTTTGTCACTTTCTATTCTGCTTCTTTCCCCTTGAGATCTTTTTGCTTTTCTCTGTCCTCATCTGCTTCTCTCTTTTTATTCTTCCTTTTTGGGTTAGAGGTGGTGGGTGAAATGGTATGGTGTGATAGGGAAAGAAGCCGCCAATAGCCTCATACTACAATTGGGGTGGAGACAAGAACAAAACATGGCCCTGGGCAGCTATCTAGCTTTGCACCCCCTCATCCCATCATGAGATTTATGAGAACCTGGTGGCCAGATTGCACAACTTCAGGGCAAAATAATCTCACTATAATAGCAACTATTGTGTATCTCACTGTGGAACAGCTTTATTGTTGAAAAGGCCTTGCACAACACCACCTAGAAGAATAACAGGTAGTACAGGTAGTTAGAAGATTTTAGTGAAACATGTGCACCATGTATTGAATTCAATATACAATATATAATTATCCAATATATGTGTGATTTTGCAATAGGATAGGGAACATTCAGCTAGTGTGTAATTATTACTTTATAACTAAAGTGAAATATTCTTAACAATATTTTACAGAAGAAACCAGAAGATTTGTGAAAGAAGAGATGCTCAATAATTTGGATCAACTGATAACTTAAGGATTAGAAAAAACTGGTATGGCTCATGTCTGTAGACCCTTATGCACACAGAGTTAACTGATCAAAGAATGCAAGATAACATGGCTCGAACTCCAGAAACCTACCTCTGAGCACAGACACGCACTTAAAAAATAACTTATACACCAATCACCCTTAGTGAATAAGCATTTTTTAGCCAGCTATGGTTGCTTGAGATTGTGGCAGAAGATCAACCTGTAGTTCCTCATTGAAGAAACACAGAATTCGTCCAATCTTTCTTGGCAATTAACCTAGAGGAAAGAACAAATGTTTTTAATATACAGTGCAAAGTAACATTATATAAAAAGATATTGGTAATAAAAAAAACATGAAATCAAAGGTCCCTTTTTTAAGGCATTTTATCCCTTTTCTCTCATTTCTCCATACCCTGCTAAGTGGAAAGGACAGGCTGGCTACTGAGCTTCAAGATTAGCCATTATATGAGCAAACTCATTTGAGCCAATGTCCCATTCAATTTTCCCCTCACTGTGAGAAAGTGCTTGGTCTCCACGGTGCCTCCCTCTAGGCTCAGCTGAGACCATTAGAAGATTTTGAATCGGTTTATTTAGCCTATATGGTACTAATAAGTGATAAAAAATCTTAATAAGCCAATACATTTTAATGTTGTGCCAATGTCCTTCTTGCATTATTGCTCTTAACTCATCACCTCAAACTGATCCCACTACTAGTGAAAGGCTTATAAATATTAGTACCTTAATGCAAGAGCAAAATGCTCTCTCCCACCCAAGTTTGGAAGGATGGAATCTATAAACTATGCTGCTGTTCTTCTCTCCCCACCTCAATACACACAGAGTTCAAGTTGACACACCAATTATTATAATTCACTGATTATCTTAATGAAAATGCTGATTAATTCATGCAGGATTTTGGATACATCTTACCACCGTGAGCTGTATTCATCTGGTAAAGAATTTTTGGCACAAAATTCGGATATGGCTTTAGCTCACCAATAACATTTTAGTCCAACTGTTGCTATTATCAAAGGCTAAGGATACATCTTCCACCACGTTCAATATAAAGAGTTACACAAAATAAGAAAATTACTCTTTAAACCTCTCTGTGGAAGTCTCAAAAATTTGGGGCAGACATTTCAAATTCAATAATTTTGGCCAATGGATAAATGCTTCATGATTTGTAAATTTTTGGTAGAGGGGGCAAGAAAGAGTTGTATGTCTACAATATTGTAATAGAAGTCACGCTGCAGAATATTAGAAGTTACAATCCAGATCATGTGGTCAGCTTATCTAGCATAAAAGAACATAAGAATTAGAAGGAGTAGGCCATACGGCCCCTCGAGCCTGCTCCGCCATTCAATAAGGTCATGGCTGATCCTCGACCTCAAATCCACTTTCCTGCCCTATTCCCATACCCCTAAGATTCCTCTGGATCTATCTATCTCAGCCTTGAATATACTCAACAATTGAGCATCCACAGCACTTTGGGGCAGAGAATTCCAAAGACACACAATCCTGAGTGAAGAAATTCCTTCTCATCTCAGTCTTAAAAGGCCAGCCCCTTATCCAAGGACTATGCCCCCTAGTTCTAGACTCTCCAGCCAGGGAAAACTATCTATCTCTCAGCATCTACCTGTCAATCCCCCTCAGAATCCTATACATTTCATTCTTCTAAACTCCAGAGTATTAGGCCCAATGTACTCAACCTCTCCTCATAGGAAAACCCGCTCATCTCAGGAATCAATCTAGTGAACCTTCATTGCACCGCCTCTAAGGCAAGTGTGTCCTTCCTCAGATAAGGAGACCAGAACTGTGCACAGTACTCCAGGTGTGGTCTCACCAAGGCCCTGTACAATTGTAGCAAGACTTCCTTACTCTTATACCCCAACCCTCTTGCAATAAAGATCAACGTGCCATTTGCCTTCCTTATTGCTTGCTGTACCTGCATGCTAACTGTGTTTCTTGTACTAGGATGCCCAAATCTCTCTGAACACCAACATTTGGAAATTTCTCACCATTTTTTTTTTTTTTTTTAATTCTGTTTTTCTATTCTTCCTACCAAAGTGAATAACCTCACATTTCCCCACATTATACTCCATCTGCCAGCTTATTGCCCACTCACTGAAACTGTCTATATTCCTTTGCAGGCTCTTTGCGTCCTCCTCACATCTTACTTTTCCACCTAGCTTTATATCGTCAGCAAACTTGGATACATTGCACTCGGTCCCTTCATCCAAGTCACTAATATAGATTGTAAATAGCTGAAGCCCAAGCACTGATCCTTGCGGCACCCCACTAGTTACAGCCTGCCATCTGAAAATGATCCATTTATCCCTACTCTCTGTTTTCTGTCTGTTAACCAATCCTCTATTCGTGCTAATATATTACCCCCAACCCATGTGCCCTAATCTTGCTTAACAACCTTATGTGTGGCACCTTATCGAATGCCTTTTAGAAATCCAAATATACTACATCCACTGATTCCCCATTATCTAACTCTGCTAGTTACATCCTCAAAAAACTATTATTTGTCAAACATGATTTACCGTTCATAAAACCATGTTGACTCTGCCTAATCATGTTATGATTTTCTGGCACTTCCTTAACAATGGATTCCAGCATTTTCCCAACAACTGGTGTCAGGTTAACTGGCCTGTAGCTCTGTTTTCTCTCTACCTCCTTTCTTGAATAGCGGGGTTACATTTGCGACCTTCCAATCCGCTGGGACCTTTCCTGAATCTAGGGAATTTTGGAAGATCACAACCAATGCATCCACTATCTCTGCAGCCACCTCTTTTAGAATCCTAGGATGTAGGCCATCAGGTCCAGAGGATTTGTCGGCTTTTAGTCCCATGAGTTTCTCAAGTACTTTTTCTCTGCTGATATTAATTACTTTAAGTTCCTCGCTCTCATTAGCCCCTTGGTTCCCCACTTTATTGGTATACTTTGTGTGTTTTCTATTGTGAAGACAGATACAAAATATTTGTTTAAAGCCTCTGCCATTTCCTTGTTCCCCTATATAATTTCTCCTGTCTCAGCCTCTAAAGGGACCAACGCTTACTTTTGCTACTCTCTTCCTTCTTACATATTTGTAGAAGCTCTTACAATCTGTTTTTATATTTCTTGCTAATTTACTCTTATTCTATTTTCTCTCTTTTTTGGTCATCCTTTGCTGGTTTCTAAAGCTCTCCCAATCCTCAGGCTTACTACTATTCTTTGCAACATTATAAGCCTCTTCTTTTAATCTAATACTATCCTTAATTGCTTTAGTTAGCCATGGTTGGATCACTTTTCTCGTGGAGTTTTTATTTCTCAATGGAATGTATATTTGTTGAGAATTTTGGAATATTTACTATATGATTGCCACTGCTTATCTACGGTCATGCCTTTTAATCTAATTTCCCAGTCTACCTTAGCCAACACACCACTCATACCTACATAACTGACTTTAAGGTTAAGACTCTAACGTCAGACTTAAGAATGTCACTTTCAAACTCAATGTGAAATTCATATTATGATCACTCTTTCCTAGAAGATCCTTTACTAATTAACCCTGTCTCATTACATAAAACAAGATCTAAAATAGCCTGTTTCCTGGTTGGTTCCATGACATATTGTTCTAGGAAACTGTCTCAAATATATCCCATGAACTCGTCCTCCAGACTACCCTTGCCAATTTGGATTTGCCCAATCTATATGCAGATTAAAGTCCCCCACAATTATTGTAATACCTTTGCTACAAGCTCCTATTATTTCTTGATTAATACACTGCCCAATGACATAGCTACTGTTAGGGAACCTATAAACTACTCCCACCACTGTTTTCTGCTGTCCAATTGGTCCCACTCTCCTGCTCTTTACTCATACCCCAGCAATTTTTTCATTTTCAAGTATTTATCCAATTCCCTTTTGAAAGTTATTATTGAATCTGCTTCCACCACCCTTTCAGGCAGCGCATTCCAGATCACAACTCGCTGCATAAAAAAATATTTCCTCATGTCGCATCTGGTTGTTTTGCCAATCAACTTAAATGTGTCCGCTGGTTACCGACCCTTCTGCCACTGGAAACAGTTTCTCCTTATTTACTCTATCAAAACCCTTCAGGATTTATCACCATCAAATCTCCCCATAACCTTCCCTGGTCCAAGGAGAACAAGCCCAGTTTCTCTAGTCTCTCCTCGTGACTGAAGTATTTCATCCCTGGTGCCATTCTAGTAAATCTCCTCTGCACCCTCTCGAAGGCATGACATCCTTCCTAAAGTGTGATGCCCAGAATTGGCCAAAATACTCCAGCTGGGGCCTAACCAGTATTTTATAAAAGTTTAGCAGAACCTCCTTGCTTTTGTACTCTATGCCTCTGTTTATAAAGCCAAGGATCTCATATGTCTTTTTAACAGCCTTCTCAACTCGCCCTGCCACCTTCAAAGACTTGCATACGTACACCCACAGGTTTCCCTGTTCCTGCACCCTTTAAAATTGTACCATTTAGTTTATATTGCCTCTCTTCATTCTCCTTACCAAAATGCATCACTTCACACTTGTGTGTTAAATTTCATCTGCCATGTGACTGCCCATTTCACCAGTCTAAGTCCTCCTGAAGTCTGTTACTATCATCCTCACTGTTTACCACATTTCCAAGTTTCATGTCATCTGCAAACTTTGAAATTATGCCCTGTATATCCAAGTCCAGGTTATTAATATATATCAAAAAGAGCAGTGGTCCCAACACTGACCCCTGGGGGACACCACTGCACACTTCCCTCCAGTCTGAAAAACACCAACCATTCACCACTACTCTGTTTTCTGTCCCTTAACCAATTTTGTATCCATGCAGCCACTGTCCCTTTAATACCATGGGCTTTCATTTTGCTAACAAGTCTATTATGTGTTACTCTCAAAAGGCGTTTGAGAAAGTATGTATACATATCAACCACACTACCCTCATCCAACCTCACCGATACTTCAAAGAACTCAAGTTAGTCAAACATGATTGATCTTTAACAAATCCATGCTGGCTTTCATTTATTAGTCCATATTTTCCAAGTGTCAATTAATTTTGTCCCAGATTAATGTTTCTAAATGTTTCCCCACGACCGACATTAAGCTGGTTGGCCTGTAATTGCGTAGTTTATCCCGCTCCTTTTTTAAAAATAAAAACAGGGGTGTAACATTTGCAATCCTCCAGTCCTTTGGCACGACTTCCATATGTAAGGAGGATTGGAAGATTGTCGCCATAGCCTCCGCAATTTCCACCTTTACTTCCCTCAGCAACGTAGGATGCATCCCATCTGGACCGGGTGACTTTTTAAATTTGAGCGCTGCCAACCTTTTAAGTACCTCCTCTTTATTTTTATCCTATCCAATTTCTCTACTACCTCCTCCTTTACTGTGATCTTGGCATCAAGCTCTTTTCAGTACCTCAGCTATGCCCTCTGCATCCGTATGATGATCTTTTTGGTCCCTAATCCTTTGACTACCCTTTTAATGTTTATATGTTTAGAAAAGACTTTTGGGTTCCCTTCAATGTTACCCATTAATCTATTCTCATACACTCTCTTTGCCCCTCTTATTTCCTTTTTCAGTTCTCCCTTATACTGTGTGTCTTCAGCTTGGTTCTCCACTGAATTATGAACCCAACATTTATCCCAAGCTTCCTTTTTCTGTTTCATTTTAACCTCTATATCTTTAGTCATCCAGGGAGCTCTAGCTTTGGATGTTCTTCCTTTCCCCCTTGTGGGAATGTCTAGTCTGTTCCCAAACTCCTCTTTGAAGCCTCCCATTGCTCGTTTACTGTTTTACCTGCCAATCTTTTATTCAAATCCACCTGGGCCAGATCCCTTTTCAACTCACTGAAATTAGCCCTCCTCCAGTTGAATATTTTCACATTTCATTTTTACATCACTGCTATAAACCTAATTATTATCTCTTATCTATCTATCTATATACATATATAAAAAATCAGTTTGTCTGTCGGTGTGTATGCGCGCGGTAAATTCAAAAGTTAGTGTACCTACACATATGTTATATCAAAAGAAAGCTTACGATTAGGGGAGTTTCATAGGCCTGTTTATTTTTTGGTCAGACAAAAATTGTTCGGACAGTTTACAAAAAACGGACAAAATCCGCTCATTTTAACAAAGCTTCTTCGGCGTGACCGACGAGTGGATGGACCAATCGACGGGCCGCATTAGCGTTGAGTGACGTGATGGTTGACCAATCCTACGGGGGAACCGCGGTATGATGCGTCACGGGGGGCATTTCATGGCGTGTGTGGGCGGAGCCTAAGCCTGCGGCCTGCCGTGAGTGCGGGGCCAGGAAAAGAGATAGAGACAGAGACAACCGCGCGGCCCGAGAGACAGCGAGTGGGGGCGCGGCGGCCTGGAGCTGAGCTGAGCTGGGCCCGAGGTGCTAGGCCGCGCACGGGGGCTCCGGGTCGCCGCGCACGGGGGCTCCGGTTCACCGCGGCCGGGCTCTGAGTCCAACCCCTTCCGCGGGGTGTCTTCCTCTCCTGTCGATCTCCTTCCCTCACTCTCTCCTTCCC